>NC_056729.1:1319981099-1320156099 GCF_019279795.1 Protopterus annectens
CTCAGAGGTAAAACTGGCCATTCAAGGTCTATTGAACATCAAGTTTGCAGATGACAATTAGGTGCTGTAACCAACTCACCCCATGATACCCAAGGTCTCCAGAAAAGCCTAGATTGGATGTATACCTACTGCACTAATCTTTTGTTCACACTAAATGACATGAAGTGCAGCATAGTTAACAACTGTAAAACTGCTTAGTCATTCATATTATCATATTGATAGTATTCATCTGAAAGTAGACCCCTTTATTATAGACTTAGGTACTCACATTGATAAAGATCTCTGTTTTGACTATTATGTCTCAGTTGTGATTGGAAACTACTTCTTCCTCATAGCTTATCCATCATGGAATTCTTCATGAGCTTGTCTTTCATTACTCCTTCTTCATCATACTCATAATCAAATGCAATGCCCCTGTTGGAATATTCCTCTTTAAGCATCATGCACAGCTTGAAAGGCCTCAAGATTTATAAGTAGAAAACTATCGAGTTTGAGCCACTTAAGCTACCTTGACACACTAAAGTTTCTATCCCTCTATTGAATGTCATAGAGGTTGCAGTGAAGTGATCCTAATCTAGAGTTTCATGTCATGACAGACCCCTTACTTTTGAAACTACTTCACCTTTGTAGATCAAGATGTTGCGCTAATGCTTTCTCCAAGGATGTAAATCTCCACTGTAAGAAATACCCACTCCAAGGATGTAAATCTCCACTTTAAGCTCAACAATACCTGCTAGTATAATATGTTTCTTACTAAACACCCTCACCCATATTTGGAACATACTTCTACATATCCAGCAGAGTGCCACCATTAAATCTTTTAAGCAACCCTTGTAATAATAAGTTTATGTCTGACTAATGATAATGACCTCTTACCAAGACTGAACTAGGTTATCTTTTGCATTTCAGGTGCAATGTGGCTAAGCACTTTGATTGTTGTCCAACCCTGCTTGCATAAACCTATAAATCTATAAGTGTCTTAACTAGACACTGCTCCTGGGTAACTCTGGAAATGGGGATTTTGTTCCCAGTGTGTTTACCAGATTAGCAAATTAATAAAAAATAAAAATAAAACATCTGCTGCTATCATGAAGTTATGTCTTACTGCATATGTTAGTACAATGATTGGGGTCTTGCAAATTCTAGAAAAGATAACAGGTGAAAAGAATTGTTCATGGTTAGAACAATGAGATACATATGAATTATACACAATCTGCAATTATACATTTAGGAAGAATGATAACTTCATGAAAGGGTAGCAGTTTCATTTTGTTCAAGAAATCTGTGGAGAAGAACTTATTGCAGTGGAACTCTTAATTCAAGGATATCATAAATACGTTTCATCATGCACTGTTAAAACTGCAAAAAGAGCTTCTTGCAAACTAAAATGAATATTTAAGATACATTTTCTCAGTGAAATTTGGAAAAGCAGTATCATTAGTGGAGTCAAAGTAGAGTGCAGAGCAGTCTTGTACTCAGCTGAAGAGTTACACAATCCCTTTAGGACAGCCATAAAATAGAGACTAATGGGTTATGTATTTCTGCAGTTGTACTCTGTACTGTCTGTAGGCAGCACAAAGAACCACCACTCTTGTTTTGGAATAATAACAGAAAATGGAACTGTGAAGTTCAAACTGCACTTTAAATCAGTTATATTAGTTTTCCAGTTAGAAAAATTTTCCTTAAAGCTCTGTTGTGTTCCATAACATTGCATATAGATGACAAGACGCATGCATAGGAAAACAGAAAATGGATTTAGGTAATTCTATTCCTGAAAAAAAGAGAGAAAATCTAATATGGGTCCACCATAAAAAGCTGACTCTGTTGCAGATTTGCAGAAATATGAACAATAAGAATACTGTATCCTTCCTTAAAAAGGTGCTGCAAATCACTTTTACTGTTTAGAAACTTAAAACTAGACAAAACTAACATTAACCTAGTTCTGATTTTGCTGGATGTGTGCCATAGATTGTTTGGTAAAAAAGAACAGGGACAACATACTGTAAGAAATTTAAGAAAACAAATACTGCAGAATAAGTGTATTGATAAAAATAAACACAGAGCATATGAAGTTACTCATTAGAAAATGAATTTATGCGACTAGGTAAAACACCAGCACCATGAAATTGCAGTTTCAGCCGTACATGTTGATGGTATGTTCAAGGGGGTAATACTTTAAATCGCCGGCTGACCATAACATCAACTCGCGTAACAGTGAGTTGACAACAGCAGAAGATTAAAACAGCGAACTCTCAGAACGGCAAATTTCACCTCTGGGAAACTAACCACTTGACCACCACTGACAAAAATAAAATCCCAAACAAATTAAACTCCCTGAAGTAGGGGGACTTCACTTCTCACGCACCTCTACCTAAATATACCTACTCCGAGATTGCACTACAGTGGAGAAAAGGGCAAAGGTTGCCATGGTTGCCAAGTGGTTAGTTTCGTGGTGGCAATATTCACTGTTCCAGCAGTTTTTTGTTTTAAACTTTTTCTGTTGTCATCTCTCTGTCATGTAAGTTGACGTTATGGCCATTCAACGATTTCAATGGGAACCGTTCAAAGTAGCTAGATTTACACGATATATGATTAAAACACTTGTAATGCACAAAAAGACTGAACAAAAAAAAAGAAAATGATAACATATGTGGTTGAGTAAAATGTAATAATCACATGACTCCCCCTGTTGTGTTTGAAAAAAAACTGTACTTTAAGATGTTAATATGTAGATGAGTTAATTTATAACTAGATGTTCAGTCTAACTTTTGGTGTTAATTGATACAAATTATTTGAACTGAAACTTGGGTTAGCATTCTGGTATTACACATTAATTTCCAAAATAACTTTGTTTTATTTATTTATATATGCATGTATGTATTTATTTTACAAATTAAAGCTGCTGAACTATGAAGTGCGCTACAGATTTAACTTATCTCGCATGCTATGCTCTTCAGAAGGACATGATTTGGAAGTAAGCAAAAGTTAAACCATTCATTCAAAAAAGTTAAACCATTCATTCAACATACCTGAGAAATGCTTGCAGCTTAAATAGACTGCATTCCATTAAGATGATTGGTAGCTATAGGATGCTGTTTGATTATGACTGTAATGGCTGAGAAGGTATAAGACTGTGGTTACCCAGATTATGAACAGTATAAAACATTTCCGACATTGAACTATTTCATATTTACCACATTTCTGACACATTTTATTTTTTTTTTTATTATTTACATATTGTGACATGTTCTATACACTAGAGACACTAACTTTAGTAAAGTTCACTTAATTTACAGTAAGGAATACAAAATAACTAATTTTTTGAAATAAAAAACATGCACATTTGAGTCTCTCCAGTGGTCTCTAGTGGCATGAAGGAATAAAGCCCTGATTACTGCCCTGCCAACCTGGGCTTGATTAGTGGCTCAGGCAACTGATGGAACAACAGGGAAGAGATGAGCATGCCTATCACAGGTGAGAGGATGCTCATTGGTATTCTCCCTAATGGGAATGTAGTCCAAAGAGGGGCGTTGCCTTCGGATGTAAACAATGAGTTTGGTGGGTGGCAAAGGGAAGTGGATAGGTAAAACAAAAAAAAAAGTCCTCTCTCATGATGGAAGCACAGACAGACTGAGTCCACTGGACAGCCTCAGGATCCACAACTGGACCCAGCAAAAATGGAGTAAGTCCAGGGTGGTTGGAGAGTAGCTGGTATACCCATCATGGTTGTTACGTGCTGGGAGTCAGGCTGGTAACACTGAAGTTTGAGGGGTACCAAAACAAAATACAAAGTTTTGCTTAAAATCCTGCCAGTTACTTGCAGTTAAGTTTTGTGCTTGTTAGCTCCCTTTTAAAGAATCTTAAAGAAACACAAGATTTCTTACAATCCACTGGCTTAGTACTGTAGCCATGGCCAAACTTTCATGGTCCTGTTAATTTTTTTTGAATAAACTCACTGTTTGGATATTGATGCTCCTTGAGTATATTCATAGGTCACTAAGTAATTCCTCTTGCATTTTCATTTTTTTTCTAGCAACAGTCTACAGGGGTCTCCACTCTTGCTCTATCAATTCCTCTTAGTGAGAGGCAAACATCCCTAAAATTAGGGGTTTCCAGCATTTCTTTTAACAGGCTTTCTCAGAATGAATAATATATGGTTATGCTATTACATTTGTTACTACGATAATATCTTGTCAACACGTACCACTAGCAATTTTGACCATAATATACCTGGCAATGTGATCATTGGCTCTAGATGATCATCACTATTGAAGTGATACCCTGATGTCATGTGCAAAAATGGGAAAAGGGTTGTGGATGAATGGATGGATGGATGGATGGATGGATGGATGGATGGATGGATGGATGGATGGATGGATATGGTGTGCATATATAACACATCAAAACAACATTTCTGACATATGGTTATAGTAGAGAATTACCCCTTTCCAGCAAAGAACTCAAGTTCTAATCTAGAGGAGAAGAGCTATCAGATGAAATCACCCACTCACTTTCTGCTGGCATGTGAAATTTAATGGCTGCAGTGGTAATGCCCACCTGCACTGGTTCTTGTTGCTCTTACAACCACTGCAGGGGTGCCTGATCAGGAACTAAAGTAAAGATCACCCCAGCAAGTAATACTTCAAAGAAATCAGTGTCCACATAACAGCAAGACATTGCCAGAGCATATTGTTTCAGCCTTACCTAACTTCCTACTTAGGTAACAGATAGGGTTTTTCTCACTATCTACTAGCTAAGATAATATAGCTCCTAACCATATTCCAGATGCATCAGTATATACAAGAAATGGTTTATTGAAGTCAGCACAGCTATGACTGTTTTTTAACATATGATGGCTTCCATTTGGATATGACCTTTATCTTTTGCTGTAGTCAACCTTATCTAGATGGGCATCTTACTTTTTGTAGGGTCAGTCAGAGGACACGCTATAGTAGAATGGTTGGAAACAAATTTTCTCTAATAGCCTGCTAGTCTTAAAGAATGTTTTCCCTTACCATTTGGTAATGGGCATATACCAATTTCTTTCAAAGCTCCCATTTTGTCTGTTTAATATCTGATGGCCTCTCTCCCAATCACATATCATACACATGTGGCTTTTGCCATGCAAAATTTACTCTTATAGGCACCATAAACTTAAGTCTTGCTCACCTTGAGTGCAGTATGGCTTGCACTTTGAATCAATGTAACCCACAAATTTCTGATTAATTCACTATTTCACCAAGGAACACTGGTATGTCCTTTGTGTGAGGTTTCAGAACTTTATTTGTGAGCCTTAGAAAAGTGGCAGGGCATCAATGAAGTAAAAACGGGCAAGACAATATAATGAAAAAAAATCCTTATGGTTGGACAATGCTGCCTTCTCTTGTTTCAAGAGCAAGAGAAATCTGCAAGCATCAAATGGTTTAATGCCAATAGCCTAGGACCTACCTATGAACCTATATGGTTCTGCTTGACAGGGGCACAGGAAAATAATTTCCTTGGGTGGCAAAAGCCAGGGTACCTTTTTGGCTAGGCTTGTATAGGCCCTAGGGCCAATAGTCTAGTACCTACCTATGAACCTAGTAAAGGGTAGTAAAAAAGTTGTTTTTACCAAGTCTGTCTATGAACTGATACAGTCTGGACATTGAATAAGTGTCAAATCTGAGTTTGTATTTGGTTTTCTGTAATCATTCCAAATTGTATGGAGACATTAAGTTTAGGCCAACCCAAGCAGGCATTTCTGTTCAGTTTGGGACTTCTCAATAACTCCCAGATTAACCATTTTTTAACTTCTTCACCTTTTGCTTTTCTTTGTGTCTCTGGTATCCTATATAATTTTAGGTTTATGTTCTTTGCTGATATTTGCAATATGATTTTACAACTTCACTGGCAGGAGATAACTTGCCAGCAGAATATCTAAAATTAACAGCAGATGTTATTGCTTTCCCTGTGTCAGTACATATAAACTGCTCTATAACAGAACAGTATGTCCCAGCTATTTGGAAAATTGCATAAATTACACCATTACACAAGGGAGGTAATTCAACAGAACTAACAAACTACTGGCCCACTGCTATAATTTCACCACTTTCTAAAATTCTAGAAAGATGTACCTAATTTCAACTTCTTAAACACCTTCTAAACATTAATCTCCACTTACTGTCACGGCATGGATTCTAACCACATCATAGCTCTACTACAGCTCTTCTAAGTTTCACTAATACTATAAATAAATTCAGAAACAATGGCAAAATAGTGTCTTCAGTCTTTTTGGACATGTCTAAAGCATTTGATACAGTTTCCAATCCTAAGTTACAGTCCACTCTGAAAAATCTTAATATCAACCCTGATGCTGTTAACTGGTTCCAAAGTTATCTATCTAGCTGTCAGTAAGCTGGGAAATGGAAACAAGATCTATCCCCACTCCTTCCTGTTACACTTGGAGTCCCTCAGGGTTCAATCCTAGGGCCCCTCCTCTTCAGCATATTCATAAGTGATCTTAATACTGCTTCCTCTCAAGCATCTATCATACAATATACAGACAATTCAACCCTCATATGTGCAGTATCCACAATAACTCAACTTTTTACAGACACACAAAAAGCCTTCCCTGATATTGAAATGTGGCTAGCAAACTCAGAACTCATTCTCAACCCTAATAAAACTAAACTTATGATCTTTCATCGATCTAAACCTATTAACCTCCCAGCTAACTTTTATATCACTGCCGGTAATAATACGAGGATTTTCCCAGATTCCCAAACAAAACTATTAGGCGTCATGAATGACAACAGACTAAAATTTGACATACACATTTCTAACACAATCAAAAATATTCACAAGAAAATGGGAACAATGTATAGAAACAAAATTGTTAACAGGCGCTGCAAGAATAGCCATAGCTAAAACCCACCTTCTCACTCTTATATGCATCCCCCATACTTATCAACCTCAAAAAGTCATAACTAAGTAAATTAGAATTATGTTATAAAATTGCTAAATTTGCAACAGATTCCACACATTCAACCCATCACTATCAATGCCTAAAAAAATCTTTCTTGGTTGAAAATACCTCATATTATGAACTATAACCAGTTAATAATGGCTCACAAAATAATGCACAATCCTGACAACATACCTTCCCAAAAAAATCCCCTACAACCCTACTCTAACATTCATACTCTTCAATCATCTAACAAAGACTTATTCCAAGTAACCAAAGTATCCAATACAGCAGGAAACTCTCATTACTATAACTTTGTTGCTAAAATTTGGAATACCCTTCCACATAGTATTAGATCCCTAAGCCATCTTAATCATTTTAAAATATCTCTCAAAAGACACTTATTTGAATCCTGGGTTTGCACATGTAACACTCCAGGTTAATTATTAACTTAGCATTACTTATACAATTTGGCTGTATGTACTAACTCTGTTAACATATCCCTTCTAACAACACTGCTTCTCTGTAAGTAGTTATATTCCTAGCTACAACTCTCACCACGGACGTATTACTAAATATGCACTATTTTGCCTAAGTGATTCTCCTGCTTAATTTCCTACTCAATGATATGTTCCTCCACATATATAAATTCAACCATATATTTGCCTGCATTAAGTGTTTAAAGTCTTGTTCTATTTGATCCAATGTATATATTTTTCTTTTTACATTTTTATCCTGTAAATGTGTAACACTTAGTTTTTTTGTTAATTTTGTTTATAATTTCTATTACTGATTGTGATAATTTGTATGTAAGCTTAGACTGGAGCTTTTCTCCCCGGGCCTCCGCTGAAAATGTGCACAGTCCCAGTCGGACCATCCCAATAAACAAATGCAAAATAAATAAATAAATTAAATATCTTCTATCAGGCAGGTCAGAAAAAAGCAAACTTTTTTTCTTCTCAGTAAGAACCCCCCCCCCCCCAGGTTTTGGTCCTTAGGCCATACTTTATTTCATTGAACAGCAGGGGGCAGCAGGAATAGTATTTATTTTCTTATATAGGCCTACAGGATCATAGAAGATTACCAGGATAATGGCCCTAGAGCCTTTCTAAGCCTAGCCAGTCATGCCCCAATTTTACCAATTATCAATGCCCGTGGGCTAGAATGATCTTGGTATATGTCTGTGTCTTAAGGCATCTACAGACTGCATCTGTCCATAAGGGCCACATGTTACAAGCCAGGGTGAATTTCTGATTTCCCATTTATTGGTGCAAATTGTTTTTGAATAGGCTTAGGGAAAAGCTCAGCTTCAAACGAATGAGGAGTCTGTTCCAGAGAAGGGATAATCTGAGACACATACCTATCCCTCCAACATGTTTTGTTTATGTCACAAATGAGGTATATATATATATATATATATATATATATATATATATATATATATATATATATATATAGCCTACAATTAGTTATGTGTTTCACTATGTACATAATATTTAGAACTATAAATATCATTCAATATATATTAGTTTACGTTTTGTTTGGTTTGAAATGGGAAAAGGAGTGGAAAGGATTTATTCAATATTCACACAATCACATAATAAGAATTCAAACTCACAAAGTATGGATAGTATAGATCATAATTTCAATTATAACACAGATAAAACTTCAATTGGTTTTATTATTGTGATTTTTTTTCTTTCCTTCTTCTCATACAGTCATTATATATCTGAGAAAAGGTAACATACATTGGCATTAATTAAAGAGAAGGGGAAAAAAAGAAGAAAGAGAAAAGAAAGAAGAAAAGAAGAGAAGGGGAAAAAAGGAAAGAAGGGGGAAAAAGGCTGATATATTCTTATAATCTCAAAGGTCTCTAATAATACAAGAATGGAGCATAAGGAAATCTGTCTATCAAACATGAGGGTTAATCTGGTAGATATTTGTTTTATGTCTATCAGATTAGGAATGTATATCATTCCATGTGTGAAGGGTGGAAGGTTGAAAGTAAGGATTATATTAATTAAAATAATTTTACTTAATTCATTTTTCACTTTTTTATTATGGCCTGAAATGAACATCAATATAAAGGTATTACAAAAGAGATTCAGTCTATTCATGGTACATGAGATAAGGATAAACTTGTTCCAAATGCAATACTATGAAATATACTTGAATATCAATATAAATATTAGTAAACATGAAACTCAACAAGAAATATGGACTTAACACTACTTTCTTTGAACACAAATGGTTTAAATAATCCAATGAAAAGATCAAACCTACTAAAATATTTAAAATTAAACAAAGCACAAGTAATATTTCTTCAAAAGACTCACTTTAAATCTGATGAAAAGCATTTATGGAATCCAAATGAGTATACAACAATAGTGCACTCATCATATAAAACCAAAACTAGAGGAGTTAGGATACTATGGAGAAAAAAATATTATTAATCCCCAAATTCTTTATAGCTATGAAGATAAAGAGGGACTTGTAACACTTGTTATAATAAAATTCAATAATAGAATCTGGACATTAGTGAATCTTTATTGGTTTCCAGGAATAGGAAAAGGTACGACAAAGAAACATCTAGACTTTATTAGTAAAACATATAAAGGTAGCTTGATAATAGGTGGTGACTCTAATTGCATTCTTGATAATTCTGAGACCACCAATAAAATAAATTTACATATAACCCCTATAGCAAAGCTACTCAAAAATGGATTGAAAATCACAATTTAATAGACACATTCAAATTTAGAGAGAGTAACTTGCTGTTATTTTCACACCAGGATCACAGATTTACAACCCAAACAAGAATAAATAAAATGTTTGTCACACAAGACCTTGATGCGAAGATAAATAGTTTTACAATAATACCATGTTCATTATCAGATCATAGAGCAATTCTTATTAATATTCAAACAAACTTTAAGAAATTAATACAAATGACAAGAATTCCAGCATATATTACAAAACTAAAAGAATTTAAACCTTGGCTACTCGCAGAGTTGAAATTCTTTCTAGACACTAATCTCACTAATGAACTCAACATAGTTATGATATGGGATGCTTTAAAAGCCTATATTTGTGGCAAAATTATCACATGGTACAAAAATAAACTAAAAGAATGGGAATCAGAATTACTTAACATACAAAATCAAATTACAAAAATAAATAATAATAATTCAACAAATGTACTTACTAATAAGAAAATTAATGATTTGCATGAGAAGTTTATTCAAATTTTAACACATAAAACTAATCTAGCACTAGAAAGATTAAAATTAAACTCATATGCTGTTTCTCCTAAACATATACACAACCTGGTGATAAGAGTCAAAGTACAATCTAAAAAAAATAACATTACTACTATCATACATGATGGATGGAAGAACAAGAAGGTGTCAGACATAAGTGATATACTAGATGCTTTTAAATATCATTTTACAGAACATTATAAGATGGAAGGAATCCAAACAAAAAACTTTAATTTAGATTTGAAACTTGACTTGATTAAAACAATTCCAGAAAATTTAAAATTTGAGCTTCAAAACAAATTACTCATAAAGAACTTTTAGAGAAAATTAAAGAAAGCAAAAATAATAAAGCTCCAGGAATTGATGGCATTATAGCTGAAATATACAAAATCTTTCCACCATCCATAATCTCAGTCTTCCAAAAAACCTTACTAGAAATATAAACACTCAGTACCATTCCACCATCTTGGAGATACTCATTAATTACTCCTATAATAAAAGAAAATAAAGATACATCAAAATGCACCTCCTATAGACCAATGTCATTACTCAACAATGATTAAAAAATCTTTATGGCTATTTTAGTCAATCGACTTAAAAAATCTATGATAAAAATTATAAATGAAGATCAAACAGGGTTTATACATAATAGGCGCACCTATGATAATATACAAAGAATACTAACTAGTATTGACTATTTAAATAGAGAAAAACAAGAAGCCTTAATAATTGCATTGTATATAGAGAAAGCTTTTGACTCCTTAAATTGGAATTTCTTGTTTAAAATATTAGAGTAGTATGAGTTTCCTAGCTCCTTCATTTCATTAATAAAGAATATATATAAAAACAATTTAGCATATGTAAAATTAGGACCTTTCACCTCTGAATCAATAATATTGACAAAAGGCACAAAACAAGGTTGTCCCATGTCCCCCATATTATTTTCATTAGCCATTGAATTATTTGCCATCTCAATATGAAACAATCCCAAAATAGAGAGTATAAATTTATATAATCAATATAATTCAAAAATAATGTTATTTGCAGATAATATACTTCTTACCACAACTATGTCTAAAAATTCATTAAAAGAATTAGATATACAAGTTGAAAATTTGTATTCAATTTCAGGACTACATTTTAACAAAACAAAATCAAATTTTATGATATTGAATAAAAAAAATTCAAATAGATGATAATCATATAATTGATAAATAAACTCTCACTTTAAACTATCTAGGTATAACATTAAGTACATTAGAAAAAATTGCAAATATAAATTATAGGAAAATCATAGACACAATAAAGTCAAATATAATAAAATGGAATAAAATATATATATAACATTTGAAGATAGATTGCAAGTAATACAAATTATATTAATCCCAAAAATCCTATATATAGCACAAGCCATTCCAGTAATACCTTACAAATATTTTTTAAAAGAAATAAATATATTATTATTAAGATTTCTCTGGCATCCTAATAAAAACAGAATAGCTTTTACACACCACATTAGACCTTGGAAAATAGGTGGAATCAATTTCCCAGTTCTTGAAACTTATATTAGGTTCATAGGTAGGTTCCTAGGTTCATAGGTAGAGCCTCCATTTTTAAAATAATTATAAATTGGATAGATCCGTGCTATTCTTCTAACTGGAAATCTCTTCACGCTGTTATTTATTCAAATGAAAATACAATTCTAAAGAATTTAATGATAGATAATCATATTAATAAACCATGGCATATCTTATGCACTAGCCTTCAATATAATCTAACAAAACCTACTAATCTAAAATACTTAAACAACATGTATAATTCATTTAGAAGATTTGTAACTTCTAATACAGATATAAAGTTATGGTTAGAACTTTTATATCTTTTCAATGCAACAAGAAATTTTCAAAACAAAATGCATAGGACGGTTTTCATTACTTGGGAAAAGAAACAATTAATTTTCTGGCAACAATGCATTAACGAACTTAAGGTTATGGATAGTCAACATATAATAAAAACATATAATCTTCTACATCAGACTGGGTTTTATTACAAAGTATATTACTATATTCGCAAGATCTATGCAGAATAATTCTTCTTTTAGCGATAGATGTACACTTATAACTCATTTATATGAATTAGTATATAATGATCAAAATTGGGAAAATTTGACATCAAAATTATATAAAATTGTAATAAATTATAGAGTTAAAATCAATCAACAATTTTGGAATCATATAACAAAAGGTCATTCAATAAATTTATCCCTGGAAAATAAAACCAAAATACTAAATTCTATTAAATTGACATCCAGCATGCAATTTTGGAGAATTTACACATGGATATTCCTGCACAGATCTTTTTTACTCCAAATAAATTAAAAAAAATGTAATACCTCTAATAATGTTACATGTTGCAGATGCTTGCAAAGTTGCAAAGCAGATTGGATACATGTATTTCATGACTGTATTAAAGTTAAAACATTTTGGGAAGATGTCAGCAATTTTATACAAGCCATATTTTCATATGCATTTGTAGTAAGTAAATCTCTAAGTTTGTTAAATGTTAATGAGAATTTAGAATTAAATAACAGCAATCTTTACTTACTATGGAACATATTAGCAAATGCTAGAAAATTTATTACCAGAAAATGGAAGTCAAATCTGGAACCATCATTTAAAGATTTTTTGTCAATTTTGAAGGAATCTGCATTGTTGGAAACCAGAGTAAAAGAACTAAGAATAGCACCAAGACGATGGAGCAAGAATCCATTGGAAAAATACTATCACTTATTGAGACACTAAACTTGAACTTAGACTCTTAATGAGGATGAAAGGAAAAAGGAACAAATGATCTCTCATTAATATGATGTTACTCTGACTAGTCTGATCAATATAATACATGCTGAAGGATGCATTGTACTTGATTATTGGTCTAATCAGGATGAAATACGGTGGGTTATGATCTCCTTAGATATGGATGCCATGCTCTTACTCATAACTTGAACCATGTAGAAGGATCTTCTCCCTTGGTATACTCTTAGGAAAGTGTTATCAATGCTGTAATTTGCAGGAGTGGTTGTCTTCCCAAAGGGTATAATTACGCATTTTTTTGCATTGAGTTTTAGACCGAGGTTCTGACATCAGTTATTTGTTTGTGTCAGGACTTTCTGGAAGATATATACATCTTTAGAAGATTCAGTGATTGCACTCAGCTTGCAGTTGTTTGATCAGCCAGAGACACTCTAATTTACCTTGACTTCAGAGAAATATAGCCCAAACAGGAGATGTCCCAGTACTGAGACCTGTGAGGCACCATTAGTAACACACCTCTTGGTGGAGGTAGATTCCCCCACCCTAACTTCATGCATCCAATATGTGAGACATTTGGCTCTCCGATGGGTGACATAGGGATTTATGCCTAAATTTGTGAGTTTGTCTATAATACTTGAGTGAAGTATTGTGTCAGATGCCTTTGCCAGGTCAAGGTAGGCAGTATGTACCATTTTGCCCTCATCAATGGCTCTAGTTACTGTCACAAAGAAATCAATCAAGTTTAGTAGGCATGACCTGCCCTTGACAAAACTGAATTGCAATAGGCCCACTGTTTGACAATTTCCTATGTCTTTTTTTATCACGTCCACTATAATTCTTTCCATGGCCTTGCATCTAAGACTAGCCAAACCTATGGGTCTGTAGTTTTCTGGGTCTGTTGATGGTCTGCTTTTGTGTAAAGGGATGGCAGTTGTAGTCCTGCATTCTCTAGGGATGAAGCCTGTCTAGAGGTTGTGGTAGAACATAAATTCTAGATTGTCTGACAGATCATGTTTCAAGCTACTTAAGAGGCATCCTGGGATAATATCAGGACCCACTGATGCAATGTATTTAGCTCTGGATAGTGCAGTGAGGACATCTTCTTTAGTGATAGCTGGGGGAGAAATGGTACTAACTGGGGGAGATGGGGGTGAATTTGGAGCTAAATTTATTGGCCAGAAAATTTACTATATCCTTGGTTCAGTATGGGAAGTGCATTTTTTATTAGTTCAGTACATTGTTGGTGTTCCCTTTAAGGTTGTATACATAACTGAAAAATGCCTTATGGTTATCCTTAGCCTGGGAGTCTAGTTTTGCCTCAAAGTTAGCTTTGATGGGCTCTGTTAGTTCCCTGAGTTGCTTGTTGAGACTGTTGAGGGAGTTGCTTTCCTGACTATATTTGAAACAAAACAGCTGTTTTCCTTCAATAGAACCAGATCTAAATAATTTTATCCATAATATGTGTGTAAGTCAACCTAATGGAATCAGTGGTGCCATTAATATATTCAATACATTCTAAGAAAGAAACATCCTGGTACTTCCATATAATAAAATCATCATCCATGTACCTCAAATACATATTGTGGCAGGAAGTAAAGCTAGAATTCAAAGTAAGTCCTATCATTTTCTGAAACTGACTATGATGACTTCAAAGAAAGCATATTTCATGAAGGAAAAACAGATATTGAATAATTTGTTTTTATACAGATATTGTAGAATATGTTTTTTTTTTGATAATTTGCTCATTACACAACACCCAGTAGTATACTCCAGTGCCTGAATAGTAATTTAATCAATTAATTATTTACTGATTCAAAAGCAGAAATAAACAGTTTCACTAAATAAGTAAATTTAAAATATGTCAGTAGAAGAAAGGCTGCTGCTGATGACAATATGTTTATGAGACAGCCTCAGGAAAGTGGCACACAGCCACAAAGTTTAATGTTAGGACCACACACTCCACAGCAGGTAAATAATTCTTCAGGAAGTGACACTGGATCACAAAGTCAGGTAGATGAAGATATTACACAACAGGCTGCACAAGGAGAAAAGCCATGTAACTTAACATGAGTTTCTTCACAACCTCTGAGATAGTAGTATCTACTGTCTACTGTAACACCTGTACAAAGGGGTGCCAGGTATAGGCACATATCACAGCTACCTCAAGAACCATGTTAACACCAGCTTCCCAGTAGCAAATGTGCTGTGACATTGTTCATGCTGAGTTCAAAAACACAGAGTCAGGTAGAGATGGTCAGAGTACTGCAGGGTGTACATGAGGATTTTCAGCACTTCATGGAACTGGTAGAGAGTAGTGGTAATGTCATGGTCATCCTCATGCACAATGTGGTGGCACACACAATAGCCATGCCCACTTCCGTGCTGACTATCCAGGACATAGTAGACTCAAGTAGTCATCAGTAGTGGATGTTGAAGAGGACAGGCTACTGTGCAGACACATAAGGGCATGTCACTTCACACTACAAGTACTTCTCTGGAAAGTGATGGAAACAGTAGGCAGGGCTTAACACAACAGAATTCAAGCAGGCTTCATCAAGGTTCATCTACATGTAGCAGAGTCTGTCATTTGAGGCTTCAGTCACACAAGACTGTGAGATCAGAGTCTGCAGAATCAGTAGGTCATTCATGGTTAACAACGACAAATGACTGGTGCCAAAGCCATAGATTAAACTAAATGCAACAAAAGGAATTATCATTCCATTGGAAAAGATGACATCCCTACTAATTACATTATAGACAACACCTCCATAAGTGAACATCCGGTGGTATGTGATCTGGGAACTCAAGTTGACAGCAACCTGAACTTTGACCACCATGCATCCACAGTAGTAAGGACAGCCTTCTATATGGCACATCTTATAAGTAACAGCATCTCATCTAGATCTAAGCATGTTATAATTTCATTATACTTGGCCTCATCAGACCAATAATTGAGGACAATGCCCCCTTTTTGCATGTACCTCACCAGATATCTGCAACACTAGGATAGCCCACACGTGAGGGGAAACTAATACATAAACCCTGAAAATTTAAGGATGTGGTATTTAGGCAGATATTCTGAAGTTAGAAATAAATCAAGCAGTACTTACTGAAAATTAAAGAATTAGCTTGTCAAGAATGATGAAAAGAGGGGAGTCGCATGAATGGCTACTGCCTGGCAACTACTAATGCTGGTCTCAGCACAGTTTCACTCTGTTGGGATACAATACTCCTTTGCTTTTTCTCTCACCAGAAGCAAAATGTTAGCACCAATCCCAAGAAGAGAAGCAGGCCACGGCCTGGTTGGTGATCCACAGTCTTGTCCCAGATGATGCAAGGGTCTGCAGGCTTGTAGCCTCTTTCTTGTAGATGCCTCAAATAGCAACCAGACCAATCAGGTACATTAAGAACAGACACTCACACTCCTCCTGCTCTCACTAGGATGAGAATATAAGCACAGATTCCCAGCTGCCACCCATAAAGCAGTTATTATGCTTTCTAGTGATCAACAGTCTCCAAAAAATAATGTAACTGCACTACTCCTCTCACCATGGGAAAATGGAAGCACTAATCCCAAGATGACTACTGAGAGGCAGAATGTGGGCTGTCCAATAACTGGCAGTTTTGCAATAGATGCTTAAAGGTAAGATGAAAAATCTTATAGTACTTATGCAATGCTGGATTTGAACCACCTATCCATCTAGTTACATGATCTAGTAAACACTGTATCAACTACAAGTACCTCAGAATAAGTCTGACTTCTAGAGTGAGCGAGTGCACTTTTGAAAGGATGACCTCAACAGTGAGCTTTATAGACGATGTTTGTGGTGAAAGTGGGATAAAATGATGGTGATCCCTCTCCCAATTTAATTTTTTTTCCTAAGTGGAAGTGGATATAACACTTCTGTTGCTGAAGCTATTCTTACTTTATATTAAAGCCACATAAACACACACACACACACACACACACACACACACACACACACACACACACACACACACACACACACACACACACACACACACACACACACACACACACACACACACACACACACACACACACACACACACACAAGAAATCACACTTTTGGATTTGAACCACCTATCGAATCTAATTAAATAGTCTAGACAAAACAATCAACCACAAGCACCACAGCAGACACACAAAACAGTCAAATAAAAAACAGTCAATATCAATAAGAGGTTAGCATACATCTGAATTAGAACCCTTGACAATATACAAAAAATCAGTCTATACATTAGAGCATTATCTCAGCATACCACATAAGAAGTCTTACTTAACAGAGTTAGAAATCACACAATTGAAGGAGCAGTGACAACTGATTAAAGAAAGGAATACTGTTGGCAATAGGCTTCCACACAGTAATGACAATTGCTGCAAAATCTAAAAAGGTGAACATTACATCCAGCAGGCTAAGAAATATTCAAGAGTAAAAACTGATGAGACAGAAGGGGAGGAAGAGAGAGAAATCAATACTGGGAGAGAGACGTGTAAATAGTTTTTTATGGGACATTTCTGGCCATCTTTGTGATGTTTTACACATTGGGCCGGATTCACGAAGGCTTGCATGGAGTCTAAGAGTAGTGTAAGACTCCATGCAGCCTTCGCGATCCAGGAACAGCCCAAAGTCCATGTAAGAGACAAGCTAAAACGGCTCTTACACGGAGTGGGCGTGGATAAGTTAATCACCTCACTTGCAGCCGAATAGCATGCAAATGAGGATGATTAGCGATCCAGGAAGCCCAGAACAGCCTGTGTAAGAGCTGTTTTAGCTGCAGAAATGTACTCAGTTGACAACTGAGTACGTTTCTGCAAAAACTGCAATGGAGCCATGTCAGCTCCAAATAAAGGGTGCATATGTGTCAGGCAGCATGCCAATGGCCAAATATGTGGCCATTGGCAAAGTAACCTGATGCAAATATATTAAAAATATAATTTCTTTTTTTCGGCGATTGCCAATGTTTAAACCCAGCGCAGCCCCGCGCAAATGGGCTGCGCTATATAAAACATAAAAATGAAGGTTTTAAACCTACAAATGTAGGTTTTATGCAATACATGGAATGTCAATGCAGGGACCAGCAGACCAAAACCAACATGGCCACCGTGTAGTGGTTGCTAAGGGGGGAAGCTGAGTCTAAGACATGTAACTAAGCATTAGTAGGCAATCTGATGCAAATGAGTGTAAGGATACTGAATTCCACTGTCACATAGCAAATGAGCACAGTCTGAGTAGTGTAAGAGTTACAGAAGGGGGAGGAACAGAGTAGGAGATAGGTGACATCACAGGGGGGAATGGTAGAAAGAAATGCAGTTCATTGGAGGTCAGAGTTACATGACAGATGTCAGACAGATATCATGGAAAGAGGTGTGCCACTAACTAAGCATGAGAAAGTCAAGAAATGGAAGGTGTACACTGTTGCCTACACCAAAGTTTCTTGCTGGATGTGTATGCGCGTGTGCAGCGCCATGAAGCGCGAGTAAGGCAGTGTGCGCGCATGTAAGGCAGACTGAGCATGTGGGAGCATGTTGGGAGATGTTTAACACTGTTTGCGTGGGTGTGCAGGCGTTTTAATCTGAATAAGCAGATTCTGAACCGTGTAAGCATGTGTGCACATGTGTAAGCCACTGTGAGCATGTTTCTGCTGGTTTACACACGGCTCCACCCTGAGGAAACAGAAAGGAAAAAGGAAGCAACAGATTTAGTAGGAAGCTATCAGGGAATACTGCTGGAGCTAGCAGGTTAAAACAATTAGATGCAGGCAATTACACAGGCAGAATAGTAGCCCAGCCCAGCACTTAAAACTCTGCAAACAGCAGTGCAGGATGTTTCTCTCAAGAGACACTGCAAGACAGGAGTTAAGTTATCAGAAGTGAAAACTGAAAAAGCTGAACTCAGAGCAGAAATGTTAGGGGCTGCCATAGCTGTCATAATGAGACATAGGCGACTTGCTGAGGGTGGTGACAATACAGATGGTGCCAGACAACCCACAGTGAGAAGACGGAGAAGATTGTACAGGCCCAGGGTCACCTACCACGGGTTACATGAGCTGGAGATAGTAGAGCGCTATAGAGTGGACAGAGACCTCCTGCAGCAAATAGTGGAGCTGTGCAGGCCACACCTCACACACAGAACCAACAGAGGGGAACCCATCCCAGTGGAAACCAAGGTATGTGTTGGCCTAAGAATACTAGCAACAGGTACCTTCCAGAGACCAACTGGTGATATGATGGGGATATCACAGGCATCAGCCTCCAGGGTACTGCACCAGTTCCTGGATGCCATGTCAGCACATGTCGGTGATCATGTATATTTCCCCAATGCCAGTGAGGTATTGGCCAGCAATATGCGTCTCTTCCAGCAAATAGCGGAATACCCTGAGGTAGTGGGTACAATAGACTGCATGCACATACGCATCAAAGCACCAGCCGGTGAGCGGGGTAGGGCATACATCAACCGCAAGGGCTTCCCCTCCATCAACTGCCAGGTCATGTGTGATGCCCAGGGCATAATAATGAATGTGTGTGCTGGCTGTCCTGGGAGCTACCATGAATCCCACATCTGGCATTTGACGCAGCTGTACCAGACATTTGCCAATGGGGACATCCCGCATGGACACCTAGTGGGGATGCAGGTTATGCACTGGAGCCGTGGCTGATGACACCCATCAGAAACGCACACACACCTGAACAGGAACGCCATAATGAGGCACACGCACAAACACGTAATGTAATAGAGCGTGTGTTTGGGCTGCTCAAGTCACGGTTCCAGTGTCTGGACACATCTGGTGGAGCCTTGCAGTACACACCAACTACATGTACCCAAATTGTCATGGTATGTGCTATGCTACATAATATGATCTTGCGAAAACAGCTGCAGCAGGACCAGCATAGGGCCGGGGCAAACAGCCCCCCACCATTGCCAAGGCCATCACAGGCAGAGCGTGACTCGGAGGAGGAACAACCTGAGCCTGCTCCAGTAGGCAGAAGGAGGCATGCCCAGTATGCCCTGGCCTTGGCAAAGAGGCAACACATAGCACATACACTGGCTCAGTAGGAACCCTGGGAATGATACCCCTCTCTGACTCACTCATATAGTAACAGGGATGCCTAACATGACACAACCTGCTCTCAAACATGTACAGGGAAGTGTAATATGCGCATCCGACAGAGGCAGCCCTGCAGCATCACCTGAGGCATGAATGCTATGTGTTAAGTAATGTAACACCATGTACTATATGCACACCTGAGGACCCTGACTAACATCTTACCCTCACCAAGCATCATGCCACAACATGACAATGAGATGATCAAGTGCAATAATTGACTGAAGTATCGCAGTTAGTCAAAGGGGATCCAATGTGTGCCAGTCTGGGATGACATGCTGAGCATGACATGATGCACCACCTGCTAGGACTGGCGTGCACCTATCAGTGCAGGCCGTATGGATACTGGCAAAGGCTGTTGTTACCCACAGTGTGCCCTGAATAGGTAAGGCTCAAAACACAAACCTATCTCCATAGGTATCAGAAGGGATAAGAATAAGATAAGGGATAAGTCGAAACAGCAAGATGCATGCAGTCTAAACTCACCCAGTATGGAGAATGTTGATATCTGTGCTGTAACAGAAAACTGAGCCAAGGCTCACAACAGCACCCTAACACTACCAGGTTACACCTCATACTGTGCTGTACAGCCTCAAAACATGGAACAAGCTACAAAGGAGGGTGACTAGCAAGAATTGTCAAGGATAACCACACCCCATGTTGGTACCACAACAAAAGCAGCATGGACTAGCCATGGTCAAGTAACAGTGGCTAAAACTGCCCCCCAGTTTATAGCCTGCTACAGACTACTGTCCCAACACCAGGAACTGCACCTGGCCTATGCTGGAATACATGAATATATCAAGTCCTCCAAACCACATTATATTGGGTGACTGAAAATACCCAGACATAAACTGGGAGCATTATACTAGCTCCAACAGTGTAGGACAAAAGTTCATATAATCCATAAACCAAAAGGCCCAGGAACAATGTACCACTCCCACAAGAGGGGTAAGCATACTGGATGTGATAATCAGCAACATGGGTACTGGATGGCAAGATGAGAAGTGTATTGCTCACTGGTAAAACCAGACCATAGAGTAATCACACTGGATATACAAATCCTGACCACAGTCCCTGGCCAGTAAACCACAGTGGAAAACATGTGTTAAGCAATATTTGCACTCCTCCAAACTGATGTGGAATCCATTAAAGGTCCTGTGCAGGTGCAAAATATGGGCCACACCTCAGAACCTGTAATACAGCCATTCCATGAACACTGCCAGGAATGCTTGGATTATGCAATCCTAAATTAAAACAAGACACAATGCCATGCATGCAGGAATCTGGCATGGTGGACACCAGCCATAACCAAACCATGCAAGAGAATGAGGAAGCTACTACATGATAGAGCAAACATAAACAATGAAGTAATCACTGATCAGTAGTATGGCAATAAAATCTGTCCACACATACAATCCACTAAGGCCAGCCACAACAAGTTGAATCTGTGAATCCTGAGGCAATGTTACACCTGCCCCAAGTACACAGACAACCCCCAACTCCACCCAAGAAATACAAATATATGTGAGAGCTGCAACCATCTATCCAAACTGGAGGCTGAGCTCCCTCAACTCAGTACTCCCAAAACTAGTCAGGAGGAGAAGGTAACCACACACACCACAAACACAGTCCCACATAGACCTATCACAACTGCAAACCAAACACATAAACACAGAAAAACATTCCCGGAGGCACAAATTACAAACACAGCACACCAACAGAGGCCTCTAAAGCAGACACCCAATCAAACAACCTCCAAACATAGCACATGCAACACATAGTACACAAAGCTGGTGTGCCAAACAGTCACAGGCCAGAAGGAGAAACAACATGCCTGATACAGTTGTAATAGGTGACTCCATAGTCAGACACACTGCTGTCCCGCACACCAGATTGAACAAGGGAAAAGGTACAGTAAGCTGCCTGTAGGCTGCCACAATACGCCACATAACAGAAGTATGCAGGTCACTCCAAAGCAAGTAGAAATATGATGCAGTCATAGTCCATGCTGGTGTGAATGACCTGAGATGTACCTCCCTAGACTACATGAAAAGAGACATAGATGCGTTCTCTGATTATGTAGTCCAGGCCGGTATGACACTCACCGTTTGCAGCATCCTACCCTTACCAAGAATAATGCCACAGTACAAACATGGAATGATCAGTCATAGAAAGTGGCACACTTACTGGTGTCATTCCAAGGGGATCCAATGTCTGTCTGCTTGGGATGTCATGCTTGACAAGCCACGCAGCTGTTCTTGGGATGGCTTGCACCTGTTACCCCTGGGCGTCTGAATATTGGATAAGGCCTTTGCCACCTCCATAGAGCCTTTGTAGGCAAGGCTGAAAAGACTGACCCACCACCCTAGAAAACATAAGTGGAAAGAAACATAAGGGAAATGCTGACCAATGCCAGATGTGTAAACCCCAATATGCATGCTCCCAAGGCCATCCCCAGTATGGAGAACATCGATGTCTGTGCAGTGACAGAAGCCTGCTGCAAGCCTCCTGACAGCACACCAGCACTACCAGGTTATACCACGTATCATGTGTCATGGCCCCAAAACCTGGAACAAAACATAAAAGGAGGGTGAGTATCCATAGTCAGCACAGACACCCATACGTCCAGGTAACTGACAATGCACAAGGCATTGGAGTCCACCCATGTGCAACTAACTGTAGGCAAGACTGCTGTACAGTCTGTAGCATGCTACAGACCACACTCTCACACACAGGAACCGCACCCAGCTGTCCTGAAGACACTGGACAGTATGAATGTCCCACCAAATACCAAATAAGGTACCACAAATTACCACATAGGTGGTAAACCATTATGTATGGAAGGAGTAACCAGGGACCTAGGGAAACAAGTGGACAGTAACCTGTTATGTGACACCCACATTGCCAATGTGGCTAGGAAGACTGTTTACATTTGACACTGTATCAGGAAAGGATTCACATCTACATCAACAGAGGTCATTGTGCCCCTATACTGTTCTCTAATCACACCCATAATCTAGTACAATGCTTCATATGGGATGTACCTTACCTGACACCTGCAGCAGTTAGAAAGACCTCAAAGGTACCTCACCAAGAGGATAAAGGGTCTCAAATATATGTCATATGCTGCCTGGCTGTAGACACCCCAGCTGAATGCAGTCACATACTGCCTACACAGAGGCATTGCATGCCTGTTGTAGAAGGCCATGCCCAACACAGGAGTAATGGACATGCTCCACCCCAGAAAACTCAAATCCATTGGAGCTGTGAGAGTGAGAGATGTCAGCCTCAACAAATAATGAAATAGGATGTGCTGGTGGGACAGATACATAATCCAGAGGCTCCCCACACCCTGGACCAGAATCCCACTCCATGTTAGGCAGAGCCCCTCACTGACACTCTTCAACAGGAATCTTGCCAAGTGGATGGATGATTGTAGAGTAAACTGGGGGTCTTCACTGTGTCATGTCCAGACAGAGGCACAGCAAAGCAAATCATAAATGGCCATAATATTCACATAGCAAGGGGTGGCAAAAGCCACACACACTCTGGCTAGGCTAACAAATGCCCTAGGGTGGATAGCCTAGTATGAACCTATGAACCTATGAAGATACAAATTGTACAGGACACTAAGGATAATCCCAAGGCTTTCACAACTGATGGTAGGAACCATGTTGGGAATTCACAGATATACCCTGAATCACACAAATATCACAAACACACACATATTGCCAACATACATCCTGACAGGTGCAGTGCAGACCCCGAATGCAGAATATCTATCCCAGCAGACTGCTGGCCCCTGACATTGCAGATGCTGAGGTAACAGCCAACATCTACAAAGCAAAACACACAGCAGCAATGGTATGAGATGGTGTCCTGGGCTTAGTGCAACATGGACTCCAAGATGAATGGAATGCCAAACCACACTACTGCTCAATGTCAGCCTTACCACAGAATATGTACCCAAAGAGCAGTGTACAACAACAGTGGTCCTTCTCAACAAAGGTGTTGCCTGAATGGATACTGAAAACTACTACCCCAGAATCCTGAGAAGTTCGGTCTGCACAGCTATGGAAAGGATCAGCATGTACCACAGACATAAATATATTGGGGACCTACTGACACCGGACCCTACCCAGTGTGGCTTTCTTAAGTGCAGATCCTGCCTCTAAACATGTTTGACTCAATTGAAACAGTCATTAAGGTCATTGATGAGGGCAATGTGGTCCACACAGCGTAGCTGGACCTTGCAAAGGCTTCTATACAATACCATACGTGTTCATTATAGATAAGCTCACCAGCTTAAATATAAACCCCATGTCAGTAGAGGGTTGCAAACCAGACCAAGGACAGAACAGACATGGTCAGACATGCTGCAGCCATGTCAGACTACAAACCAGATATAACTGACATCCCACAAGTCTTGGTCCTGGGATCTCCCTCGTCTGGTATATATGTCCCATAGGTACAGGCAAACATGGAAGGACTGTGTCCGAACATGTTTGCAGAGGACTACAAACTGCTCACCACATATGATCAACCAGCTGACACAAGCATCCCACAAAAGGGCCACATAGAAACAGACAACTGGTGCCATAGCCATGTCAGCAAGCTAATTGCAGAAACGTGTATAGTCAACCCCCGTGGATATACAGTAAGTGCCCACCACTTACCACATAGGTGTTAACCCATTATGTAGTTGACATGTAATGAGAGACCTTGGGACACAAGGTGATAGATATCCTGCATTGGACAAACATGTGCTGTAGTGTTTACAGAAACATACCATATACCCACCTAATCATGAAGGTTGTCAGATCTAGATAAGGGGAGGTCATTGTGGCTCAGCAGTCATCCTTCATCAGTGGTACAATTGACTACAATAGCCCCTGTGGGATGTACCTCAGCAGACACCTCCATCAACCGTAAAGTCCCCAACAGTACCTCACCAGGAGTATCAAAGAGCTTGCACAGATGCCATGTGTTGCCTGTGTTGCTGGTATCAATAAACATGCTGCACCTTGTACAATCTGAATGGCAGTGAGCTATGCACATGAGAGACCTGAACCCCAGCACTGACTTACATAGGACAAGCTGTACTGCATGATCCATAACACAGAAGCCACCCCCACCCATGAGTGAACCCCAGTACAGGCTACCCATAGAGTCACTTATCAATCTTCCTCAATAGGAATCTTGATGAGTGGATGGGAATGGTAGCTTTATCCTGGGTATCACTGTCATGGTCACCAGTAGACAGAGGGCACAGATACCATACTATACATGACATATGTGGCAAACTTACAATGTGTGTTGAAGGACAAACACACTCTCCAACTAGCATTAGACATGGACTAGGGCACATCGCTAGTGTTTGCAAATGTACACCTATGTTGTGGAATACACTACCAATGTTGGACAAGCCTGGTTTAAGTAGTTCATATCTGAACAGAATGCAACATGGTCAGATGTACACAACTGGCCCCTAACCAGGCTGTTGTGCCCACTATCGAAATGTAAAGCAGTGATAGCACTAAAGCCCAGGATACTGTCCACCACAGTCAAAGTACTACCAGTACACTATACAGTACTACAGTGTTAGGTCAGTGTGAAAGGATGTTGACAACTGTATGCAAAGTATCCCATGCAAACACTGCAGGCACAGTATAATCCTGTTGTGTTCACACACAAAGCAGTTGTACAGTAACTACACAACATGACACACAACACACAACCATAAACAGGTGATATTTGTTGAATTTCACACTCATCCACAAATGTGGTGGGCTGCAGAGTCCAACATATGGAATGCTCACACTGGGCATGCTCACACACTTTGATAAATGAGACATATGTCAGACAACATGCCATGGGAAGGCTGAACTGGGCATGCTCACACACTTAGGCCAAATCTCAGTTTAGCAGTTGGACACACATATCTGGTATTTTTATGTGTTATTCCAGGAACCAACCACATTACAGCAGTCTGCCCAGTGCACACAGTTAAATGACTACAGAGACATACGTAATATAGTGGATCCCTCCCATATGCAAACAT
Source organism: Protopterus annectens (assembly GCF_019279795.1). Taxonomy (NCBI): domain Eukaryota; kingdom Metazoa; phylum Chordata; order Ceratodontiformes; family Protopteridae; genus Protopterus; species Protopterus annectens. Next base: position 1,320,007,305 of record NC_056729.1, read on the forward strand.
CTTCCACAGATGCACAAGTTGTTCATACAAACAGGGAATGCTATGGCAATAAAGATGTGCAAACAGACTATCAGCAACAAATAATGTGCATTTGACAATTAAACATATGGGTGTAGAGGTCAACACTAGGCTGTTTGCCCTAGGGAATGACAGCTTAGCCAGAGTGTGCTTGGTGTCTGCCTCCCCACAGGATGCACATTCCCCTTTCTAAACAGCGATGATGTCAGCACCCTATAAGTACAGCAGGAGAAAAGAAGCTTCCTAGTAATGCGAATAGCGTGCTCCACTAATGCGTCCATCACAAATGTCATAACATAGTTAGGTAGGGGTTTCAATCCTGCAAAGGCTCAGTGTGTGTGTGTGTGAGTGGGGTTGGTTTGTGTGTAAGTCTGTGGGAGAGAAATGTCCCTTTTGGCAACTAGGAAAACACACTACAGGATGCACATTCCCCTTTCTAAACACCGATGATGTCAGCACTCTATAAGTACAGCAGGAGAAGAATAACCTCCCAGTAATGCAAATAGCGCGCTCTGCTAATGTGTCCTTCTCAAGTGTCATAACATAGTTAGGAAGGGGTTTGAATCCGGCAAATGACAAGTGTGTGTGTTTGTCTGAGGGGGTTAGCTCCGCTAATGCGTCCGTCTCAAGTGTCATAACATAGCTACATAGGGGTTTAAATCCAGCAAGTGTGTGTGTTTGTCTGAGGGGGGTAATTGTGTGTGAAGGAAATGTCCCTTTTGGCAACTAGGAGAACAGACTACAGGATGCACATTTCCCTTTCTAAACACTGATGATGTCAGCACCCTATAAGTACAGCAAGAGAAGGGAAACCTCCCAGTAATGCGAATCGCACACTCTGCTAATGTGTCCGTCTTGAGTGTCATAACATAGTCAGATAGGGGTTTGAATCCTGCAAATGGCAAGTGTGTGTTTTTGGCTGAGGGGGGTTAGTGTGTGTGAGGACAATGTCCCTTTTGGCAACTAGGTGATGCACATTTCCTTTTCTAAACACTGATGATGTCAGCACCTATAAAGTTACAGCAGAGAAAGGAAGCCTCTCAGCATGCAAATAATAGTACCTTTTGTTGTGCTGTGCGTCAGTCATAACATAGTCAGATAGGAGTCAGTTTCCTGTTTGAATCCAAAGTGTGTGTTTTTTTGGTGGGGGGGTTAGTGTGTGTGTGAGGTCCCCCCTTTGGCACAGGATGCACATTTCCCTTTCTAAACACTGATGATGTCAGCACCCTATAAGTACAGCAAGAGAAGGGAAACCTCTCAGTAATGCAAATAGCACACTCTGCTAGTGTGTCCGTCTCAATTGTCATAATATAGTCAGATAGGGGTTTGAATCCTGCAATTGGCAAGTGTGTGTTCTTGGCTGAGGGGGGTTAGTGTGTTTGAGGACAATGTTCCTTTTGGCAACTAGGTGAACAGACTACAGGATGCACATTCCCCTTTCTAAACACTGTTCAGCTGAAGGCCATGGCTCTGGCACAAGTTGTCTGTTTCTATGATGCCCCTTTGGAAGATGCTTGTGTCGGCTGGAGAGTCGATTATGGTGGCCAGTTCGCAGTCATCTGCATATTTGGTCAGCCACAGTCCGTCCGTGTTGGCCTGTACCTCCAATAAATATATACCAAACAAGAGAGGTCCCAGGACTGAGCCTTGTGGGACACAACTCGTAACTGGTTTGGAGTCTGGCATGGCTCCAGCAATGCTAACCATGTGGGTTCTGTCCTTGAACCACTGTGCAATCCATCTAGTGACATAGGGGCTTATATTTAAGCTGGTGAGCTTCTCTAGAATGCCCAAGTGGGGTATTGTTGTGAAGGCTTTTGCAAGGTCCAGGTAGGCTGTGTGAACCACCTTCCCCTCGTCAATGGCCTTGGTGACTGTTTCAAAGAAATCAACCAGGTTAAACCTGGTAGTGCTGGTGTGCTCTCAGTAGCCCTGAACCAGGCATCTGTTACTGCACAGATATCGATGTTCTCCATGCCAAGGAATGTTTTGGGTGCATGCATCTGGAGGTTTAGACTTCTGGCATTGGGTAGCATTACTCTTAGTTTCTTATCCCTTGTGATACCTATGAAGGTGGGTTTGTCATTTGAGCCTTGCCTAACATAGGCACTATGGGGGTAGCAAGAGCCTTTGCCAATATCTGAAAGCCCAGGGTTGACAGGTGCAGGCCATCCCTAGTGAAGCAGGTAGTTCAACAGAAGATGAATATGTGAAGGTGTAGTGCCTGTGATTAGTTAGCAGTAGCATATATGACTGCTCACATGGACACATGCCAGGTAAGTCATATGCACTGTGTCACTGGCAATGTACATGTGAACAGGACAAACAGTGACATCCTGTCAAGTGGGACATGGACATACATATAGTAAGCTATGCAGATGGCACTAGGAGCCCACAGAAGCTCTATAACTATGCATTGCAGGTGTGATCAGTATTCCAGGGTAATTGCAAGCAAACATGTATGCAAACAAAGCTACAGTAAACAGGGCTGCATGTAGTCCATTGTACAACAAACAAGCTGTACCAGTTCCAGTAGGTAACACTGCAAATATGCAGGCACTATGCACATGTACATGGAAATACACGGGTCAGATGGCTAGGGTCCAGTCTCAGTGCACACAAGTGTACAGACCATGTACTGTCAGGATGTACAATAACTGGATGGAAACCCATGTGCTCATACCTGCAGTAATACACATGTCAAATAACAGACACTGAGCCTTCACTCAGTGGTTCCATACTTAGTAGGATGTATGCTACCTGACCTGCCACCACAGTATCCCTGACATATATGGGGACTCTCCCTCCTGTGACAATTAGTTATGTGTGTTGGGGCTGTCTAGCATGGTATGAGATGTGAGCATGCAGTGCTAGGGTGCTCCTGTGTGTCCTGTACCAGTCGTGTAGTACTGCACACATATCAACATCCTCAAACATCTGCAATGCAGAGTCCAGTGTGGGCAACATGCCACTTGCAATTTACATGTCCATCATTGTGTATTACTACATTCATTACCTTATCCCCTGTGCTACCTATGTATGTAGCCTTCTGTTGACATCATTACCACCAGTATGCCAACATATGCAGATGATACACTATGGTACTTACCATGGGTGTAGACAACAGGACATGACAATCACACACTTACTGCATCAGGCATGCTGTGATATACCCACAATTAATTCAGCACACAGTACTGTTAACAACATGATACTATTACTACACATCTATGTGGTCACCCTGTGCATCAGCAACATGTTAACCTGTACCTGCACAGTTGTTACAGATTGCAGGAGGTGGCACAGTTTCATCATATGCACAGGGTGTGAACTTGGTATGCCTGAGTCAGCCACCGATTCCACCAATTGACATGTATGTGTATGTGTGTTGGTGAGGGACAGCAGTAGAAGGTGGGGCAATGTTGATGCAGTGTGTGCATGTATGCGGTAGCCCTAGGTGTTGTCAATTCGCATGTGTGTGTGGATGCACACAGTTCCACCTCATGGCTGCCATATACTGGTGTTTGTGGATAGCCACAGACTGTACCTGCCAGGTCATACAGATCAGTGTCTCTGGCCATGGACACGGTACCTGTGCCTTGCAGGGGTGCTACGGACCGTATCCAGTACCAACCCAGACTGGGTACTGTCATCAGAAGCAGGAGTTCGTTGACTGGACACAGATCCCTGTCAGGCCTGGCCAGAGCCATGTGCACGTGGTCTCCTGGGGCGGTCTGATGACAGCACAGACCCAGCATTGCTGGGGCTGCTGCTGGCACTACGGTGGCGGCCGCAGCCCTGTTTTCATCCGCGATGACTACCAGCTGCTGCTGTTGCTGGCATAAAGCCACGTCGACGCCTCAACCGCCCATCATCACCCTGGCCCATGGACATGTAGTTGTGGAACCGGTCTAATATGTCCCCCACAACATCTGTCTATGACATCGGTGAAATCACGGATGGCAGCTGCAATGTCACGCATACTGTCAGTCATGGCTGTGCGACATGCTGTCAGCTCCCTCAGACCCTGTCTGGTGTACCATTCCATATGTGACTGTGCCTGCATGACAGCCCGAAACATAGCTAAGGTTGTAAGACCTCTGTGGGCACGTCTGACAGGGGCAGTACGCCCACGGATGCTCCCACGAGAACCCCTGGACATCTGTCTGTGTGGTACCATCTCTGGGCCATGCCCATGGCTGCTGTGTGGGGAGGCATGTGCCACAGATACCACATTACCCTGGTCAATGCCCACTGTATGCTGTCCATCACCTAGGGACATTGGTGACAAAGGGTGTATTGGCAGGATAACTGTGCACATTGATGGGGTCGACAGCTGTGTACTGTCAATCGGCTGACCAATGGCGGACCCTGGCATACTTTCCTGTGCCATTACACAGATGTCATCATTATCAGTACCCATGGCACCTGATTCAGGTTCCCTGCTACATGACACCAGAGCAGCAACAGAACCTGTGGGAGGGAAACACAGTTTACAATGACTACACATTACCAGTGATGCACAAATGCACACATGCACACATGCACAGGTGCACACATGCACAGCGTGCACACATGCACATGCACAGGTGCACACATGCACACATGGACACATGCACAGGTGCACACATGCACAGTTGCACATGCATGCACACATGCACATGCACAGGTGCACACATGCACACATGCACAGGTGCACATGCACACACATGCACAGGTGCACACATGCACACATGCACACATGCACACATGCACACATGCACAGGTGCACACATGCACATGCACAGGTGCACATGCACACATGCACACAGTTTCACACAATTGTACAATACTCAGTATGCGTGATATCAACACACAGACACAGACACACCTACATGCATACAAAGAGCACTACTAAGTGAGCCAAATAGTACTATTACTATCAACACTATTACAGGAATTGTTAATACACACTCACCAGCATGGATAGGCTGCATTGCTGTTATACCAGAGGGTCCTGCAGGCGTGAAGAAACTAATGTCAGTGGGCACAACTGTGCCATTGTTACTGAGTATGATACAGGTCAGTAGTACAACAGTCACCTTTCACAGGTCAGCTGCTAATATTGAGGATATCACACTTGCACATTAAATACTATGGTGACAGCTACAAACCAAGGACACACCTCACACATGCATTAACTACCAGTGTACACAACAGTCAACTATACATATGGCATATTACCTGCACGTTCACTGTCTTGCTGCTGCGTGGCTCCAGCCTCCATCATAATGCATGTCTGCTGCTGTTGTTGTTGCTGGCGGACTGGAGCCACTACACTCATGAGTAGTCCCTCCAGTCTGGTGAGTGGGGGATGTGTAGCCACCCACCACCTGTGGCGACCTGTTGCCTGTGGATATCCGATGCACGCTGATGGACATGTCTGATTAAATCACTGCAGTGATGTCGTACCTGCTCATATGTCCTATTATGCGTGCCTATGTCATTTACCCGACAGACAAGGTCTTGCCACAGTGCAGCCCTCTCCTGCTGATTCTGGCTGGTGCGGGAAAAGAGTATTGCATAATCCCGCACCAGGCTCTCGTGTATCTCCTCATCCTCAGCTGTGGAGTAGGTGGGATTCCGGTGGGCCATGTACCTGAGAAAGAAAATAACCTGGTATCAGCAATATATGACAGCAGAATTTGGCACACATACTACACATGCTACTCGACTGTTATGATGCAACATATCTCACATATGTAGCATCTGTCTGTCTATTGGTGGATACACATGTAGATGGCCAGGTATCAGTGCTCAGCCAGCAACTGTGCAACAGTACCTGGCACACTCCATACAACATACTACCAAACCCCAGCAGTCAGAACACTGATTCAGGTCAAGAGCACCTCCTCACTCTGGGGGTTTGTATCTAGGTACTGTATGGCCTACATCATCAACTACTGTGAGCTGACCACACACAGATTGCCCTGGATATACATATCCCACCTCCACCACCAGCACAAATGACTATAGTGCATAACATTACAGATACAAACTTTACACTTTGTAACAGTGACATGGTATCCTTTCAGCCCACTGGGCCAGTGGCAGATACAACCCACAATGCTGACCCCTACACAATTGCTTTCTACAGACATCTCCGAGAATGCATGGATCATGCAATCCCATATATGACCAAGATACTCTCCACAAAGGGACAGCATCCTGTCTGGTGGACCCCAGCCATAGACAGATTGTATTACAGAAGATGGAAGCTACTGCAAGACAGAGCATAATTCCATAATGGGAGGGCATGTCTGAGCAGCACTAGTAAGGATCTATTTTCCATCATACAAAATCCATGGGCAACTTTGAGAGGGAAATCAAGAGGGACACTACAGATAACCAGAAGGCCTTCTTCAGTTATGTTAGCAACCTGGTCAGGATCCATCCTCTATGCCCATAGTTAGTACACAACAACAAATATTTCACTGACACCACAGATATCGACAACATTGTGGCAGACAGGTTCAGTGCAGGTGTCACCCGCCCTCTCCCCAAAATAAGACATAGTTATCCCAGCTGACTGTAACCTCCCTGTCATCACAGATGTCCAGGTGAGAGCCACCCTCAGGACAGCAGAATACACAACATGAATGGGACCTGATGGTATCCCCAGTTGCATGCTACATAAACTCTGACAGGAGCTAAACACACATATAGAAGTGCTATGTAACACTAGCCTGACTACAAGATATGTACCTGTACACTGGCGCAGCAGCAGTGGTTCCACTCCACGAAGGAGGCACCTCAACATACCAATACAATACAACACAATACATTACATTACAATACAATACTATACAATATGCTATTGTCCTGGGACTACAGCAGCATACTGTTCTGCTACCCTGACCATTGTGACACATGTGGTGTGATGGTACCTGCTGCTGTCACACAGTTACACAGGGTGACTCATATGGCATATTACCTATCTGACTAACATTCAGCAGGGGTATGTGTGACATGTACTCATGGGGAGTCTTGCTTCTTAACACTGTGTGGTTTATTGCAGGGTATGTCTTATCTGTGGGTAGGAACTCTTACCTCCACATGTGCACTCTATTGCAGTGGCACGGACGACACACAGCAGACATTTAGGTTGTGGATGGTGTGAGGTGTTACTATGGTTGTTGGACATCTGTCATGGGTGTGACTTACATATGTAAATCCGGGAGTGGTAACCTCTATGTGGGTAGCATATGTGTACTCTGTGGTGTTGTCAGTCACTGTGCATTGGTAATGTGTTTGAGTGCATTGTCACAGTGTTGTACATGTCACTGTGTCCTTCTCCATATCTGTAGCTGTCATGTGAGGTCCATACCATGGCATCCATTATGTGGTGTGGAGGGGTACACCGACCTACATGTCCATAGCTGACACACCATGTCCGCTGACACACACCATGTGCAGGTATTCCAGGGATAGTGTGCCACTGTGAATATCATTGGGGCCACTATTGTACACATTTATGACCCTGTTCACCCCTGACACATGCAGTGGTGGGCAGCCAATCACATATCTGGTGGTTACTGGTGTAGGTGATCTGGAATGTGGTATGGTACTCCGGTTTTGACACTGGTGTTCACGCCATGCCTTTGTCACCAGGCACCTGTTGCAATACATCTGTACACATGTGCCTCACTCAGAATTTATATACATCTCTCTCTCTCTCTCTCTATATATATATATATATATATATATATATATATATATGTATATACATATATCTATATGTATATATATATATATATATATATATATATATATATATATGTCAGTATACATATACACATATATATATTGCTGTACATATATTGCTATAGATGTGCAGGGGGGGACACAGACGGGGTGTGAGTGACAGAGGGGGTGGGACAGGCTGTGTTCCAGGTCATCATATATAGTCATACCTGTAGGTAGTCAGATCAGTCTGTCTATGCATATGTATCTACATATATCTATATCTGTATGTGTGCATTACATAGATATGTTTGCTCAATATTCTATCTACATCTGTCTATGTATTCCTACATCTCTCTCTCTATGTATGTATACATATATGCATATCATGTATATATATATATATATATATATATATATATATATATATATATATATATATATATATATATATATATATATATATATATATATATACATATGTTGACATACATACGTATCCATATGTTAGACAGGTATATCAACATATTTGTCTACCATACTGTATACACACACTAACATACTGCTAAACATACATAACTGTGAAACCTACTTTGTACATGGCACTACAACCTACAATCAACCAACATTGATATGTGCACATAGATGCTCTCACATACAAATGTATGTACAGCCTTCACTGATAGTTGCTATATGTCCCCTGCCCTTTACACATCTTCATATACATATGGATACAGACCAATGACACATATGGAGGGTTCACAGTATGTAAACCTTTATAGTATTACTTTACATTACCTGTGTTTGTCACAGCTACTTGTGTTGCCATCTGGTTCTCTGTCCTGCTGCTCCACTTCCCAGTTGTCAGCTTTCAGGTAGCTGTTGCTGAACAATTTGTTTGTGTCTGCTTAATTGCAGTTTTCTCTGGCTCTGTCTCTCTCTCTCTCTCTCTCTGTCTGTCTCTCACTTCCTTCTCAGGGTGCAATGAAAGTATTGCATGTGTGGACTGGGAGTACAGCATACTTTTGTAGGTATCTGCATATGCCCATGTGATGGCCTCTGCACCAATTGTTAGCCAGCATTTGCTAATTGCATGCAGCCAGTTGTGTACTGATTGCAGTTCTCACTGTGATTTCAGAACAGTGCTATAAAAAGGTATGTGAGATAGGCGTAGCCCTTTCAGATTTTAAGGGCAGGGACCATGCTGTTATGCTGTGGACAATGTTCTGTGAGTGTAAAGGTTGGTATCTCTCTCATATTTCCAGGTGTGTTGTAGATTAACATTCCTCCATTCATTTCTCCAGTTTCCTGTACTAACTGTGTATGTACACTGACACCTACAACTACTACTACTGTTAATGTGTGTGTGTGTGCTTTCCTTTCACATTTGCTTGCACTTTGTTGCTAAGGCTTCAATAGTTGCCCTTTACAGTCACTACGTGTATGCCTGCTAGGTGTCTTGACTGTAGTGTGCTGCTGTAGCTTTCCTATTTTCCATGTACATTCACACCTTGGAATGCTTGCTATATCTGCTAGGGTGTTACAGCATGCAGTGTGGTCTGGCCATGGTGTGGGCCTTGACATCTATTAGTGTATTTGAGTATGCTGCTGAGCAGGCCCCAGAGACTTTCAGGTTCATCTGTTATGTGCCTCATGGAATGGTACATATCAGTGGGGTACACCCATTAAAATGTCTGGTATGCTGCAGTTGTGACTGTGGGTTAGCATGAGCATATGTATTACTACACTTTTTCTGCCATGCAAGTGATGAATACTTTCAGGACTCCATAGATACCATTGCATGTGTTACACCTTTCTGCCTACTGTTTGTACATTTCACATGGGGTCTGTGGGGCATCCCTGTAAGTCATTCACTGTTGCTATGTCTAGGCTCTTAACTATTCAAATATGGTGGTGTCAGACCCGTCATGTGTACAGATATTTGCAGGTTGTCCACATTTCTGCCTCATATTTTGGTCAATATCTCATGCACACCTTTTTCTGGCAAGTCACTCTGGGCTCAAGTCAGAATATGGTGACAAACATTCAAGTTTCAGACTGCATACCCTTCCAAACATCCCACAAAGTGCAGACCCTGTTACTCTCTGAACTGTCTGCGTTTGTTGTAACATTATTTGTAATGTGTCCCTGGTTTTGGGCCTTTGCTCCACATATTTTATTACTTGGTCCAGATGTGTTCCTGTAAGAGGTTGTGGGGTATGGGCAGTGCTTATCCTGCTGTGAGTATGTGTGTGACTTGCAGGGTGCTATAGTGACATTATTACCTACTAGCTTCCAACTAGCATGGCTGTTTCTGTTCACACACTACTATTATGGAAATCCACTAGTTTTGATAGTAATTCTAAATGGCATGCTTTGTGTACTACACATCTATATTCCCTTTACATTCATTCCTACTATTACATGATATATTTATTTTAGCACAATGTTCTTGTCTAAGAGTCATGGCTTAGTGGTAAGTCATGCAGACTATTGTTTCCAAGGTCCTGGGTTCGGGACTAACAGTGGGATTTTATTTTGCTTTTGAACTGAGTACAGGACCTGTCAATCAAAGTGACTAAGGCACTTTTAAGCAGTTGTAACCAGGTTAGCGCTGGTTTGCGCGGAACTCACGCATGCGCACTGGCGGTTAGCTCCCCGCACACCCACTTACAACCGCTTAAACGTGCTTACTCTTGCGCACACCCGCGCTATTTTCTTTGAAAGAAAAGAAAATGGGGAGACAGGAAAGTGGTGAAAAGGGGTCACAAAGAGGGTAAGACAGTAGGGAAACAAGCTTGGGATGTGCAGGAGGGATGTAGGTAAGGCCCATAGCTGCCCATTTCTTCATCAGCAACAGCTGTGCATATGTATGTAATTTGGTGTGACATTTGAAACCTTCCACCCCTGAGAGAGGTGTCAGGACAACAATAATACTTGTTGTACAGCCAATTGTAATTGATAGGTTCCATGTCCAGTAGACATGTGTGCAGAATGGGCTGCTATGTATGGGGCGTAATTTTTTGTGGGTACAGAGTGCCCTTTTTTTTTCAGGTGAGAGTGGTATGTCAGGTGAAGGAAGTCGGTACAGCTGGGGAGGTAGGTTGGGTAGGTAAACAGACAAGACAAACAAGACGCATACAGGGGCGGTGTATGACACGTGTGGGGGGGTTACGCAATTGACGGGGATGGAGGTTTGGATATCCAGAGCCCATGAGCCCACAGATGGCAACAGTGGAACTGATATCCCCACCCATAGGCAGTTGCCACTGTTCCTTCACTGCCCAGGACGGGGCTGTGCTGGGGGCTGTGTAGCTGGGGCAACAGGCATGCCCATTATTTGCACCACCTGTGCCTCGAGCTGGCGTAGGGGCTCGAGAACAGAGTCCCGAATCTCCCTACGCACCACAGTCCGGACGCTACGGAGGGTGAGTGGTGGTTCTCCTCTGGCCACACTTGCAGAGGGGGGGGCGAGCCCCATCCCTGCAGCGCTTCCACCCACAGGTGGCACAGGGCCACTGGAGGAGGGTCCGGACTCGGCACTAGTGCCAGGTGCACTCGCCAGCTGAGGTGGGAGAGGTGGGTCCGCTGGAACCCGCCTTCTCTGTCGAACTATGTTTTGCATTATGTCATGACAGTTTGGATTAGTGACATATAATACCATTCACAATTAGTTGTAACAGCATGCATTAGTATTCCCATTAACCAAACACCCAGATATTCACACCATTGAACAGCGTGCATAACACATGCATAATTTGAACAAAAATACACAGTCCAACAACATGCAGGGTTAATTGATGGCAACAGGCCATCAGGTGTGGATGTATGAACAGGGCAGATGCATCAACAGACATGCAAATATATATGACCCAACAGGACAAACGTCCAGGGGTGTTAATTATGATTGCACATACCATTTTCACGTGGAATGGGTTATATGTGGTTATAGGGTGGGGTGAAGAAAGTAATATTAACACCTTCGAATAACAATACATATGCTGTACATTTTTAATAGTTACAGTTATATACACACTACTGTTCTAACTACAGTTTCCTATATGATAACTATTTCAACTTGGTGATAGGACTGTTACTGCAACATCAATATACATTTTATGGTTCTTCATACACATTCATATCTAGCTTTGTTCAGCTACATCATCCTGCTACATTTGCTTTATATAGCTTTAGACAAGTGTGGATGTTTGGTATATCAGACAAACATCCTATCTGCATATTGCAGACTGAGAGCAACATATCCTGACTTTGGGATACACATTCCAGATGCAGCAACACTTTGAACAGATTTTGCTGTTTGGTTTTGAATCTCACATGCATTTCATTCTGTCTTGACTGCAGTATACTTTATTCAGGGGTTATTACTACTGTATTGCTGGATTCATGACACTTTCTCACACTCTCTCACTTGCTTTCATTTTACTATTCAGGATGGTACTACTAGGCTTTATTGACATGTTTTAACAGTACTTATTACAATCCATTCCAGCAGTCTCACTTCTGTCATGTTTCAGTATTTCCACATGGATATATTTCACACATGTGATTTCATCATCTTCTGCAGCTATACTTTTCAGCCTGCTGCAGGTTGTGTACTATTTTCTTACAGGCAGGGCATTTTTATTTCAGAATATATGTCGGACAGTTTCATGTTTAGGTTAAACTTACAGGCTGAAACACACTTTTGTAATCAAGCAATACTTGCATACACTTTCACACTGTTACTTGCAGATTTTATTCCTTACTGACTACACTGCACTCTTTTGCTGACTGTCATACTTTTATATTTCTTTACAGTTACTGGTAGTGGATTACTGACCTGCCTGGTGGTGCAACCGCACCAGCCTATCGCCATAGGCTCTGTGGTTCACAGAACAGACACCTGCAGCTGTAATATAAATGAAGTAATATTGGAATACACATCTCCATAATATCAGCTAGTTTAATTTCTTACATACATAATTAAATGTTACTTCCTCAGTAGTGGGGCGTTGGGTGTTTGCCGGGCCTCCTGGATCCAAAGGTTCAGTTGGTCCTGCTTGCGTCTCTTCAGGTCCGCATGGTGGTAACAGACCTGCTCACCAGTCCTTGGAATCCCTGTGGCACTGGTGAGATCATGAGCCAACCGGTCCCATGCCTCAGCCCTGTATGCTCCCCAGAGGACCTGGCCCTGCATGAGTTGGGCCTCATGATTATGGACTAGGAGCCAGACCATGTACCTGGACTCCTCAACACCCCACCTCTGTGCTCGAAAGTGACTACCCTCTCCTACTCCTGTCATTCTGCCTGCAGGTCAGTTCTACAATCATTTATGCTGTGTATTCCCACCTATGGGGCTTATATAGTCTGTTTTTCCCACACATATCTGTGATTGCCCATTTTGGAATTGTATCAACTTCAGTAAACCTGCATTGTCATGCTCTAGTTTGTATTCATTCCTATATATTAGCTATTATTGCATTTACAGGTACTGCTGTCATGGCTTAGTGGTTCTGTACCTTGACTATGGTGTATAGTATCCTGGGTTTGAACCTGGCCACTGCTTTTTATTTTTCATGACTGTCTAGACATGCTGAGGGGTGTGTCTGTGTAAAGGCAGTTTTGATACGGCTTGCTCAACGTTGCCTGTCGGTTAGCTCCACGCAAACGGGGTACGCTGCTTTAAGCCTCATTTGGCTATTGGCATGCATATTACGCTCAGTTCAGTTAGGGGCACATAGATTTAGCATGTTAAACCACTGCTCAGCTACGGGCACTCATTTTGCACCAGTTAAACCACTGCTCATCTACGGGCACATGCACTCACTCTGTTAAACTGTAGCTCAGCTATGGGCACATCTGGCATTTTTTCTTCTTTTGTTACCTCACATGTCTTCAATATAAATGGGCTATTTCATTACATTTTACATAACTTGTGGTTTTATGTGTACATATTTGTCAGGGACTTGTTTCCTGCTTATTTTGCAAAAAAAAAAATTGGTGTTGTGGGGGCTCGAACCATGAATGCCTGCTCTTCAGCCAACATCTCTACCACTACGCTATTGCTTCCTGGCTTATTTTGCATATTTAGTTCTTATATGCTTTCCCACTGACTGCTAACTGTAGCTGCGCTTCACGCCAGCATAACGAAAGCACACTCACGGTTAAACATCTTTACAATTTAAAAAATATATAACATGTTCATTTATATATATTTTATGTTCATAGTCTGTGGGGGCATGTGTTGTGTTGTGTTTATTCACATTTCCGTGGACTCTGTTGTGGGTGTTTACTTTGGGCACTTTTACACTTCTGGGGGCGTGTCCGCTTGCAGGGCTCGGCCTACGGACACGCCCCCTACTGTCTTACATGGACCATGTTAGACTTAGGTGTGATTCAGCATGCTCTCATGAATATGCAAAGCATGCTGACATCACTCCGTTTAACTGCAGCCTCCGTGTAAGAGTTATAACTCTTACACAGAGGCTTCGTGAATCCTGGGGATTGTGTTTTCATCCAAATTAGTTTGCCATGCTCTGTACAATAAGTGTTTCCAGTAGGAAGCATGCAGGGCCAGAAAAGTAGAAACATGATTAAGACAAAAGCAGGATAGTGATGGGTTAATTTAATAACATATGTAGCCAACAGTTACACATGTAACAGTAATGTAAACAAACATTATGTAATACATTGACATACTTCTGGATTCTAACCCTTGACACTATACAAAAACAAAAAAAAAAGCAGTCTACAGACATGGGAATTATCTTAGCACACCACATAGGAAGTCTTAGTTCACAATGTTAAAAATCACTTCTTTGAATGGACAGTGACAAAAGAATGTAGCAAGGGAGAATGTAGGCATCAGGACTCATCACAGTAATAACAATTGTAACATCCCGATCCATTCTGCATCCAGAAGCCAAATAAATGTCTCAGAATAGTGCTTTCAGTCAGTATTTCTGTAATGTAGCTGGGTTAAGCACATTTGTACTAAGACAACCAGACTAGTGCAGGCTACTGCAAAAGTAACTACTTTTCCTATAATATTTGAAATCCCATTCACCATCACTTAGCATTGGTGCACTATGCCACATTCAGTGCAAATGCTGAAGACAAAAAGTGAAGGCTTTTTTGTGGCTGTATTTGAACATGTATGTTGTGGGTGATTCAATTTTTTGACAAGATTAAATGTGTAAAAAAGGGGTTTATAGGAAAGTGGTGAAAATTGGAGGCATTCATAGGGGAGAACATAGGAAAAAGAAAAGTGGAATGTGCAGGATGGTGGTGGAAGAGCACCATAGTAATCAACTTCATTACAACTTAAATGTAGAAGTGTAGGCAGAAATTGCTGAATTTAGACTGTTGCCGCACAAAAGGCAGGTGACAACAACAGAATAATGTCATGGAGCCAATTATCACAAATCAAGTGTGTCAAGAGGACACATAGGCAAATTAGAGAGCTATGTATGGGGCATAATTTATCTATATATTTGTTTTTGGGAAAGACAGGACTATTGGGAAGGTGCTTGTAATAAGAGGGTCATGTAGACAGGTTAGTTTAAGTAGCAGGTGCAGATATACAGGGCATACAAGACAGAGAGGAATGGTGATGGACACAAAAGGTTGGTGGA
The DNA here is from genome assembly GCF_019279795.1 of Protopterus annectens. NCBI lineage: Eukaryota > Metazoa > Chordata > Ceratodontiformes > Protopteridae > Protopterus > Protopterus annectens. The sequence goes on from NC_056729.1 coordinate 1,320,022,679, forward strand.
CACCATAATTGGGGAAAGGTAGGGGACATCATGGGTGCATCTATGTCCAGCCTGAGCACAGTGAGAATCTAGTCGACACCCTCAGAACTGTCATCACTAACTCCTAAGTGGGTCAGTGCTGGACATGGCATCAGTTTTGAAACTCATTCCAGGACCTTTTCTACACAGATTCAGGCACTGAGGCCTGTCTCCATAATGCCCTGTCTGATTCTGATGGGTGGCAAAATTGCTACCTCAACTACTACTCCTGGTAGGTACAACTGCACCAGCAGCTAGGGCAGAGCTACCTGACACAGGAGCAGTAGAGCTAGAGTTGTGGAGACAATGCCGACAAGTTGTGACCCAGAGGTGCTGGGTGTCTGTGCTGCCTGCAGTTATAAAGCTACAGTCACTTATGGAGGTATGGCAGGCCAAACCCCAATGTTTTGTCTAGCTCTCTGTACTGATGGACATTTGGGTTGAAACAGCAAGTTAGCCACAAAAAGAGATAGAAAGAGAGATAGATGGTTGGGAAAGACAAAACAGAGATAATAAGATCAATGCTGAGTCATAGTTTTATTTCAATATGTGAACAAATGTGACACATAATTCTGTACACCTTTGCCACATCCAGATATGATCTAAAGGCATTAATGTGTCATAAAGTAAATCAATCTCACTGCTACTATAAATAAAATGGATACAGTTATTTGGCTATGGCATATTAGATATCGATTTTCCAAATTAATAAATCCAGTTATAAAAATTAAAATTTTAATGTCCAAAGTAAATTATTTATATATGCTATCCTGTAATAAAAGCTATTTTCTGCTGGTGAGTATTGAGCCCACACACAGCTAAGCTGATGCACTCATTACCTAATGTAATCATCAGGAGCATGTATGCCTGAGATAAAGTTTAGGCATGATTACTCAAGCTCATATGGACTGATGCCCTAAAACGTATGATCTGGCCTGCACTCAAACCTGATTCATACTTACCCTGTGCCTTTCAGATGCAAACTGATCTCTCCTGATGTACCTCCTTGCTCAGAGAAATAGTCTCAGCAGCTGTATAGGAAATAAAAAAGAAAAGAAATGCAAACATAATAAATAAATGTATTGGTAGTGGCCAAGATGGTTAGCAGTTAACAGCACTGCTTTTTTAGCTCTGCTTCATTTTAACATCTCTGATGGGATTTTTACTAAAAAACTCAAGTAGAATATTTCAAAACTTCAGGCCTTTATAGTTGAACATATGCTGAAAGATTAACTACAAAAATAACATGTTTGAAACTCTTTTAACTGCTTTTTCCTGTCAAGAAAATGAGAAAGAACTAATTGTCTCAGAATGAGACACTCTAAGCCCAGTGTACAGGACAGTACTATGAGTAAAGACATACAGGCTATACTAAGTAACATCAATGACTTAACTATAAAGCTAGACAAATTAGAATGTAAAAGAGACAATTTTAAAGAGGCATGTAAAAAAAAAAAAAAGTTAAAGAGCTGAGTAAATCTTGTTCATTTTTAAGTCCTTATCATGAAAAACAGTTTGAAACAACTTAGAGTCATGAGCATGTTTGTGATGCTGCAGAAGTTCTGAAAATTCTAAGAACTGTTCAGGTTAAATCTTCCTGTCTAAACATAAATAATCATATTTTGAATCATATGCTAAGATGTCAAATAATACAAGTTAGATGATAAGCAACAGACAGTGGATTGCATTCTAAACCACTGTCAGTTATAACATAGTTCTGAATACTTGCTACTAACAGTATATTTAACATGCAATAACACCCAGTAAAGTTAAGCTATGCTACAAACAATGTATACAAATATTTTCTTACATATATAAAAGTTATTATTGGAATGTTAGCAAATAATTAGAGTAATATTCACACTTGTACAAGGTAAACCTGGGTCACACATAACTGTCATTCTTTTAATGCAAGTTTATACTCTATGTCTCGTTTAAAAAAAATGGCAGTCTGCTTTATATTAAACATCCCATGCAAATAGTGCTTGCTGAATCATTAAATGCTATTTCTTCACATACAATAGTTTCTTAGTGGTTAATATTAAATTGTTTTTTTTTTTTTTTTTTTTTTTTTTTTTTTGTGGTTTGCAAGCCCTTGTAATGAGAATTAGCTTAATTAAAATCTTAATTAATTAATCAATAGGGCAGTGAAAGCCGACACATTCTGGCTAGGCTTATAAATGCCCTTGGGCAGATAGCCTAGTACCTACCTATGAACCTATGAACCTATGGGCACATTTGTGATGCTGGGGCGTTCTAAAATTTTAAGAACTGCACAGGTCATGTCTTCCTGTCTAAAAGGAAATAATCATAATATTTTTAATCAAATGCTAAGATGTCAATTAATATAATTTAGATAATAAGCAACACAGTTAATTGCTTTCTAAAACATTTCCGTTATTAAATAGATCTGAATGCCTGCAGTATTCTAAAGTGATAGTTTATATACTAGCCTATAGATTGACATTTGTGATAAAAAAATAGGATTGAGTTTCTCTGTCATTGTCATTTTTCAGTGATAAAACTTAATATCTCATAACAATTTATTATGGAAAGTTTGTATCTTAAAAGGGAAGATGTTTGAGTTGTTTGTTCAGTTACATTTAGACATAACATTTAAGGAAAAAATAGGACTGATTCTAACAGTAGTACTAAATTAAAGAGTATCAAATAAATAAGGATAAAAATAAAAGTTTTTTATATGACACTGTACAATAGGATTATATATAAAATATAAAACCTAGGATATGGTAGTAGTGTAAGACATAGTATTCAAACAGAATCAGAAAAATGTTATAATAAGTAAATATGTACATAGTTAAAGAATATAAATATGTCTACAAGGGTGGGAGGGTGGCATTGGGGTTAAGGTGCTCACTTTATAAGCACTAGGTGCAAGGCTTGATTCCCCCATGAGGTAATTGGCTGAGCTAGGAATGGCCCACAATGCCAGTTAGCCTGGTCCTAATTTATGAACTTATGATCCTTTGAGCAACTTTATACATAGTAAATAAAATGGAACAAATATAAAATCATCTGACCTATACATTAATAAATATGAAAATAACTGACTTCCTCCCTATACTAGACCATGGAGATAATGTGAGGTACAAGGAAATATTACAGAGATATTCAGTTTGGTCAACTGACAGTAAAAATCCTGAACACCTGTTTAACTTTTCTTATTTATAATAACTCACTGACATGCTTTTTAAAGATGATGCATACTAAAAATATAAGACTTATTAATATGAATTAGAAGCATGAGTTAAGTATTGTTAGTGAAATGGACAGTTTCAGAGATAATTTGTTCATCTTTTACAAAAAACTAGGAATACATTATACCATGTTAGAATGTTTAGAGTTATTTCATTAGGCTATTTTTTAATTGTTTCAAAAGTTTTATCCATAGCTGAAGATTTCATATTGTTATATGTGAAGTATATAATAAGTTCTGTATATAAACGTGATCTCATTATACATGTGTTTTTCCTCTCTTATATAAATGTCTCAATTTAAATGCATATCTGTTATTATTTATGGATTGAATAATCCTGTAAAGAGGGGAAGTCTTTTCAAATACTTTCAATTACATAAAGCTAAAATAGTATTTCTACAGGAAACACATTTACTTAATGCAAATGTAGATAAACTTTCATTAAAGAATTACTTGGTTTTCATAGTTTCATAGGTTCATAGGTTAGTACTAGGCTATCAGCCCTAGAGCCTATACAAGCCTAGCCATAATAATTCCCTGGATATTTCTTCCCACAATATCTACTTCCCTGGACCCCTGTCTAGCAGGGTGACTGACGTGATCCCCGAGGTGAATTTCATATCTCTCATCCAATTGTCAAGGTTCCTTTTGAAGTGGGCCAAGAAGGCACTCTACTTGACATCTATGGGCAGCCTATTCCAGAGTATGGGGAGTCTCTGGGTCAGGAACCTGTACCTCCAGCATGTTTTGTTCATTGTGATGACATGGCTTAGATCCCTGGAGCATGTGGCTCTGAGGGATTGGGATTTCTTTAAGAGGAGCATATCCAACAGCTCAGGGTTTGACATGGCCTTGTATGTTAAGCAGAGAGGACCTCTGAGTAGACGATATGCCACAGAGTATAGCTGGAATTTTTTTTAGACGATCAGCATAGGGCATCTGCTTTAGGCCTGTGATTCTTTTAGTGAGGTATTTCTGTGGCTTTTCCAGCTGTTACAGATGTCTTGTGAGGTACATAATAAATGGGGTATTGTACTCTATAATGGGTCTATTGAGGGATGAGCACAGTGGGACAATTACCTCCTTTTTTCTGGATGAAAAGCCCTTAGTGATGAGGTGTGCCACATAGAAGGATTTTCTGACTGTTGTGGTGATGTGGTTATCAAAGGTGAGACCACTGTCCACCTGTGTCCCTAAGTCTCTCATCACACTTTCGGTGTTTAGTGTACTGCCACCTATGTGGTAATTCATGGGTACATGTTTTTTCCAAAAGGGGATAACTATACAATTCTTGACATTAAGCTTGAGCCCATGGCTCTGGCACCAAGCATCTGTTTGTGTAAGCCCCTTTTGTGGAATAACACATCATTTGGGGATTCAATAATGGCTCCCAGTTTGCAGTCATCTGTGAACTTTGCTAGCCAGAGTCCCTTAGTGTTGGCCTGTACTTCAGCGAAGTAGATGCTAAACAAGAGCGGTCCCAGGACTGAACCCTGAGGTACTCCACTTGTCACTGCCTGGAGCTGGATTTGGAGTCATCTACTTTTACAATGTGGGTTCTGTCAGTAAGCCAGTTGGCACCCCATCGAGTGACATAGGGATTTATGCCCAGCTTAGTAAGTTTACCTATGATTCCCGAGTGGGGGATGGTGTCAAAGGCCTTGGTGAGGTCTAGATAGGCTGTGTGGACCTCCTTAACCTCATCCACAGCTCTGGAGACTGATTCAAATAAGTCAATCAGGTTCAGGAGACAAGATCAGCCCTTCACAAACCCAAACTGGGTAAGGTCTAGTGCTTGAAGGTTGCCAATGTCTTTGTTTATAAGTTTCATGATAATGCGTTCTATGCCCTTACAGATCAGGCTCATCCGACTGATGGGACAGTAGTTCCCGGGATCCAAGGTGGATCCCCCTTTGTTCTGGCTTTTGGGCTAAAAGAAGATGCACCCTCATTTTATGGAAGAACTCACCAGCAATGTGTAAAGTGAAAGATACCTATGTTGATAAAAATTGTATGTTAAGCATAGTTATAATTGAGAGGAACAGAATACTATAAACATTGGTGAAATCTTATTGGATTCCAGAGATTAGAGTTAAAGATGCAAAAATTACTTAGATACTATAGCATATTATATGAAAGCTGAAGTCATAATGGCTTGGGATTTTAATTGCATTTCAACAGACAAAGATTTCACTGCAGATAGAAAGCTGAGAATTACATCTTCAACCAAACACTTAATGACTTTTGTAAATTTAATGAATTTAAAGAATATATATGAGCTAAGGAAACCAAACTCACTTCAGTTTTCCCATTCTTCATATAGCTATGGAGCACAGACAAATATTGATATTCTTTAGTCTGAAATATGTTATCACATATCAGAAAAGTTTCAATAGTTCCATGTCCATTATAAACCATAATGCTATAATCTTTAATATTATTTTAAAAACTGATAATTTAATACATCACAGGAGATTACCAGCACACATTATTAAAATAAAAGGATTCAAAGATTGCTTTTTTAAAGAGATCAAAATTTTCCTAGAAATAAACATGAATGGTGAAGTATCTGGCATTGCCCTGTGGGACTGACTAAAGTCTTACTTAAATGGAAGAGTTACAAGCAGGTATATTAGTAGAACAAGAACATGGGCTAAACAATTAAATACACTACACATCAAAACAGACAAACTAAAGTTACATTTATTATTATTATTATTATTATTATTATTATTATTATTATTATTATTATTATTATTATTATTATTAAATCTAAAACCAAATGACACTATCAGTCAGTCCAAGCTTAAAAACTTAAATACAGAATATACTGGAATTCTAAATCATAAAATTTCAATAAACCTGGAAAAAACTTAAACTTTAAGCATATTTAGTAAACACTTTAGGATTGCACAAACTTGCTCTTAGATCAAAGAAAATGAATAAAGTAAATCATACCAAAGAAATTATAACACATAAATAATAAAAAGGAAAGAATCACTGTTATTAGAGGTATTCTTGAGAGTTTTAAAATATTTTATGAAAATATAAATAATACCACAAATTACCCTGATAATGATGATAAAATTGAAATGTTTCTAAGGGAAAATACAAATCATAAATAAGTTAACAAATTAAAACAATTGCTAGACCATTCACTTTAACAGAAATAAAAGATTAAATAATAAAGTTAAAAAATAATAAGGTGCTGGGCTTAGATGGTCTTATACCAAAACTATATAAAATGCAACCAGAATATGCAGTTAAAATATTAGATAAGGTCTATAGAGAAATAAAAACAACTGCTGAACTCCCATCATCATGGAAATATTCCCTTATATCACCTATTTAAAAAATATAAGTATCCTACAAAGTGTTCATCATACAGATCCATTTCACTTTTAAATATGGACTATAAGATGTTCATGTCCATTTTAGCTAACATAATTAATCTACTTATGCCTAAACTAATTAACAATTTTCAAATTGGATTTATTTTAAATAGACAAGTGCAGGATAACATAATAAGAATACATGCATTAATAGACTATGCAAATAAAAATAAAAAAATAACTTTCTATCATTATTCTCAAGTTAGATAAGGCTTTTGACTCAATTAATTGGTTATACCTGTTTAAAACACTTAAAGTATAAAAATTCTCATCTGAGCTAATTGTATTAATTTCTAAGTTATACAACAACTGTTGTACTTATGTTATGTTCTTTTCTTTCTAATTGTTTTCATTTACAAAAAGGCACAACAGAAGGCTATCCATTATCATCTTTACTTTTCACACTAGCTGTAGAACACTTTGCTAATAGTATTAGATTGAATAAGAACATTAATGGTATCAAAATGAAAGAAGATTTTGAACTAAAGATTCAACTCTTTGCTGATGATATTTTCTTAATAATAGGAATTTAGAAAATGCATTAGAATATATAATTAGTTCTGAGTCATTTTAAAGAAACAAACTTAAGATGTAATCATAATAAAACAAGTGCATCATTAATTAATAAAAAATTAAAAATTCATACAAAAATATTCAAACTTCAATTGGAATAGCAATCAACTGAAATACCTCGGTATAAGAATTGTGTTTAATAGTAAAGAAATTGTAGAAATGAACTTTCAACAGGTTGTTGAAAACATTTTAAGTTTAATCACAAATGGGAACAAATTCTTCTTTACCATGTAAGAATGATTAATGCTTATTAAGATGATAATTCTTTTTAAAATATTGTTTGTCTTACAATCTTTAGTACTGGCTCCACCAAAAAAAAAGAAAAATGATGAAAAAGATAAATAATATTATACTTAATTTTTTTGGCATCCTAGTAAACCAAGAGTTTCCTTTGACTGGCAAAGAAAAGGTTGGGATAATGGTTTAATAGGATGCCCTGATATTCATTTGTATGCTACTTTAGCAATTGTAAAAGTTACAGTGTCATGGATAAATTCATCATATGATTCAAATGGAAACAAATACAGTAAGAAATATTACTAGTAAATAATAAATATATCATAACCAGTCATAAACCAACAGTCCCTAATAGTTTATTTGGTTATTAAATGATTTGTATGTGAATAGAATTACACCCTCTTCTCAAATTCCATATTTAAATAGTATAATTTCCTCTTTCCAAAAGTTCACATATTCTAACTATTGCATTAAAAATATTTTCTATGTCTCCAATTGCATATTCAAATGACTGCTAAGAAACTCATAACTTTAACAAAATGCTAGCTAGTATTGATATTGAAACAACAAAATAACAATTTATTCGCATAAATTCTTAAATTGTACACACACAGACACACACACACACACACACACACACACACACACACACATATATATATATATATATATATATATATATATATATATATGTGTGTGTGTGTGTGTGTGTGTGTGTGTGTGTGTGTGTGTGTGTGTACTGTTGAAAATGTCCAAAAACAATCAAGATTCTGAGAATTGGTTAATTTTACAAACATCTAGAGACTTTGTAAACACAGAGATAAATACGATATTTAAGCTAGATAAGAAATTGTTCCCCAAATTGTAAGAAGTCTTAATAAATATCAATACTAATGCAATGAAAAATAAATCATATTTGTCAGAAATTTATAAAATTCTTAAGTTAGATTTCATATATTAAGACAATTCCTATTGGAATTATTCCTCAAAAATGAACAATGAACACTAATCTGAAGAATACAAGAAAATAATATTAAATTCTACAGATAAAACCACATCTTCATTACACTGGAAATTTTTCACTTGGAAATTTTTACACGGTGCTTTTGCCACCCCCAACAAAATAACAATTATGTATAACTCAAATAGAATTAAATGCTGAAAATGTGATTCTTAAATAATAGCTGATTGTATGCATATGGTACATGAATGTGAATTCATCTCCCTTTGGAAAGAAATTAAAAACTTCATTCAAGCTCTATGATCAGATAGATGTAATATTTCTAAATCTTTAGTTCTATGTAATGCTCAGATTCCTGAGAGAATTCCCAAAACCCATGTGCCTCGTCTTATATATTCTTGCTTTATCCAGAAAAGTAACTACTAAAAATTGGAAAAGTAATGTTGCCCCTCTAGTGCTGAATTTATTAGAATGGAAAAATTGTTTACAGTAGTGAATTGCATACTATAAAGATGAGAACTTCTAAAATTACACATTCATATAAATCTTTGCTTAAACTTAAAGACTTGCTCGAAAAATACTAATTGTTGTTGATATGTATAACTTGAATGCATTGATCAGCTATGAAGCTATGTATATAGTTATTAGTTTGTTTTATAATTTAATTATCTATTGTCTTAAAACCAAATAAAAAAAGGTATTGTCTGGCATAGCTATATCACTGACTGGTGATGTCTCACAAGTGAGGGAAGTTTGTAGTCTTACATTCACTCACTGATCAATCAGGGGCTCCTGCTTGTGCCTCTTTCTGTCACTGTAATGGTAACTACATTGTTCCACAGTGAGTGGAATGCCAGTTGCACTGGAAACCACCTTGAGCAAGTTATTGCAAGCCTCAGCCTTGTTTTGAGAACTGGTATAGTATCCCCTGCAGAAGCCTGTGGATGTAGCACTTAACAAGCAGTTCCATAAATATACTGGACTCCTCTTCACTCCACCTTTTGGTTCTAAATGGAGCACCATCCTCACCTTCACCTGTCATTTCTAATAAACTAAACCTAGAACCAAGTGTCTGAACTGGCACCCAGTTCATATCTCACATGTAACAGTCAGTGTACAAACATGCATAGCCTTGCCAGCTGCATTTGTGAAATTGAAAACACAAAATGGCTTGGCAGTGATATGAGGAATGATTCCTTCAAAAAACAATAAAGGTGTGAAATGTTTTATTTTATTTATTTATTTACATTTACAAAGACATGCATCTGGAGCGTTTCTCCCTGGGCCTCAGCTGAAAATTGTCTTTGTTCCAAGTCAGACTTTCCCGGGTAACAAATGTTAAATAAATAACTAAATAAATAAATACATAAAAATAAAATATTTATTGATATTTGATAGGTTTCAGGGACCTACACTATGCAAAGATTGACTAATACAACCTGGGAATCTAACTCATGAGAAAAAAGAAACTTAAGATGGTAAGTGTTACTTATTAACTGTCAGTACCAGAGGAGAATTTTTTTAGGTTGTAAGTTGAGGTATACAAATTTCAACAGGAATGGAAATTAATTCCAAGAGCTACTTAAGAGATGCCTTATGTGTGTGACTTTAACTGGTCATGTTACTGAAGTTCCATGCAAAAGGCAATACTTGTGGTTGTAAATACATTTCCTATGCTTAGAGTTGCATGACCTGGGTAATACATGATGTAGTAGTTTCCATACAGACTTTACATGAGATACTGTCATACACACATAATTATTATATGTGCTGAGTCACTTGCATTGTCAAATTCATGATTGTCAATGTCATTTTTATTTATTGTTGAATTAGTAAAGACAATGGAGTGACAATACATGTTCTGATCCCCTCAGTAAAACTATGTATAGACTGGATTCATATCCTGCACTACTTGTCTTCCTCCAAACTCACTACAATTACACCTTATGCCACAGAGTCAGATAACTGACAGGTAAATTTGTTTCAATTAGTGCTGTTCAGAGTGCTGACAGCAGTGCAATGGTGCCAGGCCCATTTGTGCTTCTGTAGGCAGCCCAAATTCAATTTTTCATTTTTGTTTCTTTTAGGTATGAATCTTCATTGTGTACTGCCAAATGATGGACACATGCAGAAGAAAAAAAAAAAGAACTAAAACTAAACCAATTATAAGCTATATCTAGTATTTAACAGAATAGCATTAATTTGACACATCCCTTTAATATCTGCTTGACACATCACAACTTGGAGTTCTGTTACACATCATCAGGCCTTTATATAATGTCTATTATTAAGCAATGTGGCACACAGCTGATGGCATTGCCTCATTTTTTACACACCATATAAAAGTAATGATAACACACTTTTAAAGGGAATGTATTTTTGTCATGATCACTGCTTAAGAGATATGGATAAGTAATCTAGAGTATATTATACATATTTCCACATTCCTCAAGTTACCGATTTTCAGTTATCACACTTTACAAACTGCCATATTTTACATAATGTATATCAAATGTTGTTACTAATAACATGAATAATTGAGTTTCCAATAACAAAACATTTGTGATAGTAGTTCATAAAGACTATAGGTAATGTATTTAGCATGTATCAAAAAGACTTGTGTTCAATTCATATAAAAACATGTTTCAATACTTAATCTGGAACTATTAGTAATGTATCAGTAGTCTAGACTTGAAGCCACCATTATATCTACTGTTGCACCCAACTCAATGTATTTATAGCTTGTGCCACAGAGATAGTTGATAGGAGCATTTTCTTTATTCAGTATTGTCCAGAGAGATGATAGAAGTACATCAGAACCAGTCTCATTTGTTCTACTGATGGCATTCCGAATTAAAATTTGAATTTTTTCCTTGGGAAGTGAACCATTGTTCAATGCTAGTGTCTTCCTAGCTACTAACAGTCCAGTTGCAAGTGGCGAGCAAAGGCTGAAGCCAAAAAAAAAAGATTATTTTAAGCTTTCTCTTTGTAATGCTTTCTCAACTTTGTTGTCTTTAACATGAAAATATGCACATTAAACATCACCCTATCTAGATTTTAGCCTTGAAACCATGGCATTAACATGACATATTTCAGATTATTGTCATTATTTGCTACAGACATATTTTATAAAGAAGAAAAAGTAGATTTTCTCATATATATATATATATATATATATATATATATATATATATATATTTATATACATACATACAAATACTCAAGATGTGACATTGTATCACTTTACATTAAAGGTCCAAGATAAATATTTTCTCACCACTGTTCTTTGTAATTTCTGAACAGATGTGTAGCTGAATTGGATATTTGCAACAGTTAAGCTAATAATTCCTGTCACAATAGTAACAAAATGTTTTCAGTACTATAGTTGTTTTCTCCCCTTCTTGTGTTAAGTATCATTCTCCATTGTAAGTTTTTCTAATATGAATGCAGTGACATATGGATTTAATTTGATATGTGTTTGTAAATATAACTCTTATGGACTTCATATGAATGACAGACTATTTTTACTTAAGGGCAGTTGGGTCATAATAGAAAAAAATGTTGTAAAGGTTATATCCTAAGTCAACTAATGTAATCTCTGATTTTAGTAATTCTATTCTCCCTGACACACCATCAATAAATGTATATCAAAGTGCCAGGAGTATAAAATACTTAATTATTCCTGCATTAAGACTAATAATTCACACTTGTAAACCCTTAGCAAGCAATGCTTCTGAATGCTCATTCTTGTACTGCTAGGGCATGTGCACTGCATCATGTATGCCCTCTCATCATGTCTACCTGCCCCTCACTTTGATCAAATTATGTGAGTTATGAATGATAATGAGCTGGCATCTGATGTGCATACTCACAGTGCTCACAGTGATGAATCTGCATTATATAAGATCATCATGTTGGCAAGGCATTTGTATGGTAGTAGAAGAGACTGTTTGGATCCAGAAACCTCAATATTGCTGTTTCACCATTGTAATTGCAACTGTTTGAATACTTTCATACAGATTCTGTAAAAATATGTGTGGTTAATTTTAAATAAATTTGTTTAAACATTAGTAATGATTTACATTAACACAGCATTGGGTGTTGCCTGCAGTTTATCCATTGTTGTTATAGCATGTGTAGCGCTTATTTCTTTTAAGTAAACCCAGTTAAGTTATCTGGCTTTTTAGAAGCCCTTCTTTATGAATGTGAACATGTTATAAAAATTGTTATATGACTAGTAGCAATTGCAAGTTAACATTGTAATTCAACAAATGTGTTAAGCCTGTTATATATTTGTGGCATCTGTGATGGGTCCCTACTCTGGGCCAGCAATCAAGTAGACTCAGTCCTTACCACTGACTCTGGTGAGGGAAGATCACTAAGAGTAAAGATGGACTCACACAGTATTTTCAGATGTAGCTCCATGCACCAAGCACAATTTGTCCTAAGAATATACAGGGAGCATGCTCCAGACCTGGGGTTGGACTCTCCTTCTCTCTGAAGACTCACACAAACCTCCATACTGACCACTTTGTAGCTCTGTGTCCCTGTTTCCAGTAGCTGACCCACACACTTGGATATTTGAGTTTCATACATACACATACACACCTGGGAAAAGCTGGTCTGTTTCTGCCCAGACTCTGAGGTAATCATGCTACCACCAGTCAGCTACCCTAAGGCTCTTACAAAGGGTACCCAATTATAGTGTGTGAAATTAATACTAATACAAATGGTACAGTGTGACTAAATCAGCCAGGCTTCAAGAATGGCTACAGTGTCACTCTTAAAAATGGAGAACATCGATATCTGTGCAGTAACTGAGATCTGGTTCAGGGCTCCAGAGAGCACCCCTGCAATACCAGGCTACAACTCTTACCACATTTTTTGGCCACCAAACCAGGACCAAAACACTAAAGGTGGAGGAGTGTCCATATTCACCAAGGATATTCACAACACCAGGCTAGTTGCCCAACACAATGCATCTGAAATTCTCCAGGTGTAACTAACACTAGGTAAGACTGTAATCCAAATTGCAGCTTGCTACAGATCCCCCACCATGCCCCAAGATTCTCATTACACCTTTCTAAACATAGTGAAAAATATTAAGATACAAACAAACACCCTAATACTGGGTGATTTCAACTACCCTGCCATTAACTGGGAAAACTACTCTTGCACCAACACCTTTGCCCAATGGTTCTTGGAATTCATAAATTCCAACGCCCTGGATCAACTAATCCTTAGTCCCACCAGAGGCTCCAATATCCTATACCTGGTAATTACCAACATGGGAAATCGATGCTCCACACCTATGGTCACCCACTCGTTGGACAGGTCTGACCATAAGCTAATCACCCTTGACATCCACATCCCACCCCCAGTAAGGAAACCTCCGTAAAAAACTTCTCCAAAGTCAACTTCATGCTACTCAAGTCAGAAGTGACAAACTTCATGACACCCATGCAGACGGGAACTGAAAGTTCAACTGCTGAATCCTACACTAAGGCACTCTACAAGCACATCCACTTGTGCATGAATCGTGCCATCCTCAATAGAACCAAGAAGCTCTCCTCCAAAAAAAGGAAGCTAATCTGGTGGTCCCTTGCCATAAACAAACTTTACAACAAAAGGAAGAAACTGTTGCAGAAAAGAGGAAAATCCCAGGATGCAAAAAACTCCCTTACCAGCCTCAGAAAGAAGCTGAGATCCCTCATAAAATCCTCCAAAGCTAGTTACGAAAATAAAATTGCCAAAGATTCCAAAGACAGCCACAAGGCATTCTGTAGCTATGTCAAGAATCTAAATGGCAATGCTCAGATTTGCTCTGAGCTACAACAGAATGGCATTAAATATACTGATCCCAAGCATATTGCCAATATTCTGGCAGATTGATTCAGTGAAAACTTCACCCCCCCCTTTCACCCCTTAAGGGGCCCATCTCAATACCAAAAGATTGCCACATTCTGTAATAACAGTCACACAGGTAAAAATGCACTCTCCAAAGCTAAGAATACAGCAACCATGGGACCAGACGATATCCCAGGCTGTGTACTACATTAACTACAAAATTAACTGGCACCTCACCTAAGTGTCATGTTTAATCATAGCCTCACCTCAGGCTTCATACCCACTGAGTGGTGCACAGCTATAAGTATCCCACTCCACAAGGGGGGATCCACCTTGGATCCCAGGAACTACTGCCCTGTCAGTCTGATAAGCCTGATCTGCAAGGCCATGGAATGTATTATCATGGAACTTATAAACAAAGACATTGTCAACCTTCAAACACTAGACCTCTCACAGTTTGGGTTTGTGAAGGGCTGATCTTGTCTCCTGAACCTGATTGACTTCTTCGAATCAGTCTCCAGAGCTGTGGATGAGGGTAAGGCAGTCCACACAGGCTATATGGACCTCACCAAGGACTTCAGCACCAACCCCAGCTTTGGAATCATAGATAAACTTACTAAGCTGGGCATTAATCCCTACATCACTTGATGGGTTGCCAACTGGCTTACCGACAGAACCCACACTGTAAAAGTAGCTGACTACAAATCCAGCTCCAGACAAGTGACAAGTGGAATACCTCAGGGTTCAGTCCTAGGATTGCTCTTGCTTGGTATCTACTTCTCTGAAGTACAGGCCAACACTAAGAGACTCTGTCTAACAAAGTTCACAGATGACTGCAAACTGGGAGCCATTACTGAATCCCCAAATGATGTGGATATTCTACAAAAGGGCCTTACAGAAACAAATACTTGGTGCCAGAGCCATGGCCACAAGCTCAATGCCAAAAAATGTATAGTTATCCCCTTTGGAAAAATCATGTACCCGTGAATTACCACATAGGAGGCAGTACAGTAAACACCAAAAGTGTGATGAGACTTAGGGACACAGGTGGACAGTGGTCTCACATTCAATAACCACATTGCCACAAGTGTCAGGAAATCCTTTTATGTGGCACACCTCATCACTAAGGGTTTTTCATCCAGAAAAAAGGATTTCATTGTCCCACTGTACCCATCCCTTATTAGACCCATTATAAAATACAATGCCCCATTCAGTATGTACCTCTCAAGACATCTGCAACAACTGGAAAGACTGCAGAAATACCTCACTAAAAGAATCACAGGCCTAAAGCAGATGCCCTATGCTGACCATCTAAAAAAACTCCACCTATACTCTGTTGCATATCGTCTACTCAGAGGTGATCTCTGCTTAACATACAAGGCCATGTCAAACCCAGAGCTGTTGCACTTGCTGCACTTAAAGAAATCCCAATCCCTCAAAGACACATGCTCCAGGGATCTAAACCTTGTCATCACAATGAACAAAACACGCTGAAGGGATAGGTTCCTGACCCAGAGTCTCTCCACACTCTGGAATAGATTGCCCATACATGACAAGCAGAGCACCTCTTTGTCCCTCTTCAAAAGAAACCTTGATGATTGGATGGGAGATAGGAAATTCACCCTGGGGATCACATCAGTCTCCCTGCTAGACAGGGGTCCAGGGAAGTAAATACTGTGGGAAGAAATAGCCAGGTAATTGTTATGGCTAGGCTTGTATAAGCCCTAGGGCTAATAGCCTAGTATCAACCTATGAACCAGGGTACAGGGGTTACTTTTTTTACATTTTGTTTTTAGAGGGGCAAAGGAGTTGAGCAGGTTTGTGAAAGTAGAGTTAAAGTAGGAGAGAGCATTATCTAGGGAAAGATTCTTTAATGGGTTCCATTTTGTGCTTTTTAGTGCATTTGAGAAGGTTTCAGAAATGAAGTTCTTTAGTTAGCGAGTGAAAATATAGATGTGAGTTAGTTGCATGGAAGAGGGGAGATGGGGGACAAAAGTGGGGAAGTGGTCAGGTAATGGATCTGGGAGAATACCACTGTCAGAGATATAGTGAGGATGAGATATTGTGAGTTTATTGTACTTCCAGTAATGGAGTTCTTGGAAGGCCTGGTAGTGGAATTGATTAGTTATGTAAAGTTATATAAGTTAATATTGAGCGACTTAGTGGGAGATTGGATTGTGGCCCAGTTTATGTTCACGTACCACAGGATTATGGTTTTGTGAGTAATGTTGGTGGACACCCAGGAGATAATATCTTCAAGGGATGAGATATTGTCTCAGGGGGAATATAGAGGGAGAGAACAAATATGAGTTTATACTTGTTTAGGTGGAGTAGGGCTGGTATAATTTCTGCCTTGCCAAATTTGGGAAATGGTTTGGTATAGGGGGAAACTAAGAGGTATACCGAGTAAAGGAGTGCTACACCCTCCCTTTTTTGTGTGTTCTGTTATTCCTTAACATGCAGTAGTTGGGAGGAGTTATTTCAGACTCTTTTATGTGGGGGTTAAGCCAGGTTACCGAGATGGAGAGAATATCGGGATGGTTATGCAGAAGCCAGGCATGAAAGTTTAGAATTTTGTTACGTAGGTTCTGAGCATTTAGAGCTGAGATGTGGAGGGGTTTGCCTGTTGCTTGGGTGGGTTGGGGGGCTGGATTCAGTGTGGTAGAGGGGTCTGGGTTTGGGTGGATATCCCCGGAGAGAAGGATAGAGATAAGATGATGGATGAGGTATTTGGTTTGTTTGGGGGGGTAGTATACAGGTAGAGAGTTTTGTGGACATTAGACTAATGTTTTTGGGAACAGTGTTTTTAGAGTTAGGTAGACGTCTATGGGGAAGAGCATGCTAGTGTTGAGGGGGTAGAGACTGGGAGATATAAAGGTAACAGTAAATGGGTACTTTGTAGAGGATGGGGTAGTGGTGTGAAATGGGGGGAGTGGTTTGCATTAGTAGGTTGGGTGACATAGTTTAGGTAAGTTAAGGTAATTAGAAGTATTATTTGAGTAAGTAGGGATAGAGGCTTGAGGGTCATGATGTTGGTTTTAGGATAGTAGTAAGGGATGAGTTAAGTTGGGAAGTTAGTTTATTTGATTAAAAGATTATGGTTTAGGTTAATTGTTTGGTAGTTTATCAGGATAAGAAGTGTTTGGCAGTAAAATCTGAAGGGTAGGCTTACTTTAATGGGTGAACTGTGGGAGGGGGATTTTGGGGGTATAATGGGTAGTACAGAGAGAGAACAAGCGCTCCATTGTCATGGATCACACATATGAGAGAGATTCAAAGCTAACAAGTCCTTCTGTGACCATATCTGGTTGAAGGTGGATGATGATGTCAATGCTGTGGATGATTATTTTATTTATTTATTTTACATTTGTTGACCTGGATAGTCCAGGATTTATGTCAATTTTCAGTAGAGTCCCGGGGAGATAAGCTCCATGAGATTACTAAACTACTAACATGCAGGCAGTAGTTGTTATATAGTTAAATACGACAAATTTTAAACAGTTCAGAAATCTTCACAGTTTATACAAAAAACATGTTACAAGCATTAGATAAGATATTTTAGACTTTATGTACAAGACTTCATTAGTAACTAGAAAGTAATTGTTAAACAAATACATACATCAAGTTTCAACAGTTCAGCAATGCTCACATTATAGAAATGAATACGGTGCCAACAGACATTGAGCCAGTAATAAGATCACTAAAACCTAAAACAGAGCTACTTCTATAGCACAGGAATGAAGGGCTATAGGCAGTGGTCCTGCTAACAAACCTTCAATGACTGAGAAAGAGGAGTTCCTGTCCACTGTAAGGGATCCAGATAACTCATCGGGGTTCCAGAGTAGTGGTTGATATAGGTGCTCAGGTTTGAGATGATCAAAGGGTGTCTACTGGCAAAGCTCCCGGTATGCCATATTAATAATTATCTTATATAGAATAAAAGCTAGAGAGAGGGTGGGAGAAGAGAGTGAGATAAAGAGAGATAATGAGGGAAGAGAAGGAAAGTGGAGAGAAGAATCTAAATATGCAGATGTAGTTGATGTTGCTGTTTATCATATCATCATTTGCATTATAATGCTTATCTTCTCTCAACTCCATTTCATCTGTCTAGGCATATCTGGTACTGAGCTTTCATGACCACCTGAAAATGGTAAGGCCTTGTTTTTTTCTATTACAGTATAAGAAATTAATTTATGTCTACATTAATTAATTTTTAATTGCACTTGCATCTATTATTGCTTAACTTCAGGTTTATGTATCATAACATTGATCAGTTTTTCTTCTATTTCTCTCTCTCTCTCTCTCTCTCTCTCTCTCCTCCTCTGTTGTGTTAATTACCTGTTATCACAGTTAAGCCTGCCATAGTCACTGTGGAACTCCTACCACCAGATGTCAGAGTATTGGTAACATCTGATGCTGATGGTGGTACTAAAGAAGATGCACAGTCTGGGGATGCAGAGGGTCAGTTTAACACCGAAGCTGTGGTTCTCACATCTACTGCCCACATTTTGGACACAGTTAGTATGCCTGCTTATATACCCATGATATAAAGTTGAGGTTGACACATTTGAGCAATTACACTTCCCTGATCTAATGTATGTTACCAATACTCCGACATCTGGTGGTAGTGATGTAAAGTACCACACTAGGGTGTTGGTAGAGGTCCTTGAAGAAGGCCTGATGTTCACACTCCACCCGATGCTGATGTGTCAGTAGGTGCCATGTAACATATGTGTAGGACTGTCACTGAAGCATAGGCATGCTTCACCTGGTCCTCAAAAGAGATAATATGAGTAATGAATGTTGTACATACTGACATCTGAGACTGCCTGAGCTGTATGAGTCAATCTTTGGACAAGATGACTGGCATACTGGATCATGTAGTTCTATAATGGAACATCTGCTAGGGGAGGGTCAGCATCCAAATGGCCATAGAGTTGCTCGATCATCAGGAGTTAGACAAAATTACTATGCCAGATCCTGCTCCCATAGTGGCACTGCTTCCACTGCCTCATCAGTGATAGTATCTGCAGCCAGATGTGGTAAGCCATATGGTCATGGTCATGAACATAACCATTTTGACAGCTCAAGCAGCAGACATTGTACACATTCAAGTTGCAACCCAACTTTTAGCTAGTGCCATGGAAATAGAAGTGCAACTCCTGGCAGAGATAGTTCTCATTGTTGAGGCGGTAATCATGAACAGACTAATCTACCATGCACAGCTCACACCTGTTGGTGATGCCACTGTATAGTGCTAGTACAAGTGCTTTGATTGTGTTCATGCAGGCACACACGTGTTAAAAGCATTTTCTCCACAACACCACACACACACACACACACACACACACACACACACACACACACACACATTATTGCTTGGTCATAAACTTGAAAAAATGATACAAAAATTGCCCTGGTCATTGTTAGAGTATGTACATTGGGCAACTGTAATATGTGATGCAGAGTATTGAGAAGAATCACATATGTATATTGCATATACTACTTAAGAGTTACTGATGGCATTACTCTAGAACTGAGCCATATTTCATCTTGGTAACATACAAAAGCTATATATCAGATGTTTGTTTATTTATCTAGTGATCTTAACAGCTTCAGCACTTACCTTGGTTAATACTGCTGCTACAAGATGTGTCTTCGGGGGTGACTCTGTCTCATGGTCAAACAACACATCCATTACATGGTTAAGTAAAGGCTGAGGAATTTTGTAAGCATCATGTTTAATGTTTGCACGTGCTTAGCATTCAGATTTTCAAATAGGTAGTCAGTCTATGTGCTATCCTCTTCATCTTAGCTAGAGCCATGCCATATTGCACACACCTACATCTGCTAGGGTCATCCATGGCTGCTGGTTCTTCCTCATAGTCCTCATCTGTATCTGTTGTCCCTGCCCATCATCCTGGAAACTGCAGCTCTTGGCCTTGATGCCCTTGCCTCAGCTGTTTCCTAACATGTATATTATGCAACATGGCACAGGGTGTGAGTATTTTTGGACATGGTGGTTGGGTTGTACAGCAGGACACTACCTGAAGTGTCTAGATGCCAGGACCTTGATCTGAGCAAGCCAAATATGCATATCATAATATTCCTAGTTTGAGCATGGGCATTGTTGTGTGTGGGTTGCTTGGGTTTCTAATAGGTGTCATGAGGGAAGGTTCCAGTGTATAACCTGCATCCCCCACTAGATGCCTTTGTAGAAAGTCACTTCTACAAAACCTTATGTGCAGGTCACAGTTGTGCATATGTGTGAGTCATGAAAACTGCCAGGGTTACCTGCATATACATTATAGATGATCCTTGGACATTAGAGACTACCTGACAGTTGATAGAGTGGTAGCCTTCCTTCTTCAATGAGATGTCTTTTTTTCTATGTGTGTGCAAACTATAACCCTGAGTAACTCAGGGAAGTGTGCTAATACATAGAATTGTTGAATGGCTGTTGTTCTGTCCTCTGGGGTACTTGTAAACCAGATATCATCCTCTGAATGTTGTAGCAGTATATACAGAAAGAGTCTAGAGTCTGAGTCATGTGACACCCCTAATATATACCCTGTGTATCTCTGAAAGGTATCTGTAGACAGTATACGCAACCCACTGTTATAGACTCTCCATGATTTTCCTGGGGCTTTTGGTGAGGGTGGCAGAGGTTGTATATTTCCTCTACGGTATCTCTGTCTACTCTGTATCACTCTACAACTTTTGTATCATGCAATTCAGGGTCTGAATACTCTTCTCCTTCTAGACCAAGGTCTAGCTGTAACAGCAGCAGCACTTTGTATTAAAGCTTATTAAAATTTGTTTCACTCATAGGTTAATGATAGCAGCAGCAACCCCTAACGTAGTTTTAACCCCTAACATTGTTTTCTAAGTGTCTTCATGGCTATACTCCAAAAGATATTGGAATTAAGGGCAACAGGTAGCTGCATATACACACATACACATACTTTATGCATTCCTGAATAGCTCTGACACCTTGGCTTGCTTAATTAGCATGTATTTCAGCTACTTATGCCTTCATTAGCATGTACTACTGCCTACCCTTGCTTTGAGGGTGAACACAAGCAGCTTAATGAATACCAAACAGAGTGTTAGCATGTGCAAAAAGCACACATGCAATTAGCATAAAGTGTAGGCAGTCATGAATCTATACTGTGAATGTCATACGTCTTCAGAAACAGCTGATACAGCAGGCCCTTCTAATATATACAAAGATAATTAAGTGTCTTCTGAAGTGTTAACTTTCATTTCAGTACTAGGTAAACATTTAGGGTAGTATATATAGTCATTGCACAAACACGTTAGGGCTAGCCATGCTGTCCAAGAATGAGCACAACAATGCAGTGGTTTATAGAAGTGATTTAGGTTAATGTGCAATGGTTGTAAATACACCTTGGCAAATTAAGTGATAATGAGATGTAATGCAGGACAGTGTATGCTAATGAAGCAATCTATTGCTTGTTTGAGATTCATAATGCTTGCTCACTAAAGCAATTATATAAGTCGGCACTAAAAATTTAAAAGCACTACACCCTCACTCCCCACTGGCCCTTGTTTTCAATTATTAAGGAATTCCCAATATTATTCTAGCATGTCCAAAGGTCAGATGTCAATCTCCTCTCCGGTCCAGCTGGTGAATCTGGGAATCTTGAGGCAATGTTATAACTGCCTCATGTACACAGACAACCCTCTCCTCCTCCCACATAACACAAATACTTGCGAGAGATGCAGCTATTTAGCCAAATTGGAGGCTGAGCTCTCTTAACTCAGGACTGGCAAGACCAGACAGGAGGAGAAGGCAACTACACACACCA
Source organism: Protopterus annectens (assembly GCF_019279795.1). Classification (NCBI taxonomy): domain Eukaryota; kingdom Metazoa; phylum Chordata; order Ceratodontiformes; family Protopteridae; genus Protopterus; species Protopterus annectens. Next base: position 1,320,044,756 of record NC_056729.1, read on the forward strand.
CAAAACCAGCCTCACATAATGCTACCACACCACTGAATCAAACACATAAACACATAAAGACATACTTGGAGGCTCTGAGTAAAAATTTACCTAAACAGCAGAGGCCTCCAAAGCAGACACCCAAACAACGGCTACCTCAAGACACCCCACAAGCAACACATAAACCACAAAAGCAGTGTGCAAAGCAGTCACAGCCCTTAAAGCCAAATACAACACCAAACATACTTGTCATAGGTGACTCCATAGTCAGACACACTGACGTCCCACTCACCAGGCTGAACAAGGACAGGGTCACAGTAAGCTGCCTATCGGGCGCTAGAATCTGCCACATAACACAAGCACTCGGGTCACTCCACGGCAAGTACAAATATGACACAGTCATTGTCCATGCTGGTGTGAACGACCTGAGACGTACCTCCCTGGACTACATGAAAAGAGACATAGAGGAGCTCTCTGATTATGTAACCCATGCAGGTATGACCCTAACCCTGAACAGTATCCTTCCTTCACAAAGAATGATGCCACAATATAGAGACAAGATGATCAGCTTTAACAATTAGCTTAATGTCTGGTGTCATTCAAAGGGGATCCAGTGTCTGTCTGCCTGGGATGACATGCTTGACAAGCCACGCTGTTTCGCAAGCTTGCACCTGTCACCCTGGGTTCCGGATATTGGCTAAGGCTCTTGCCACCCCATAGTGCCTTTTTAGGCAAGGCTCAAATTCTAAACCTACCACCCTAGAAAACAAAAATGGGAAGAAACTGAGGGTAATGCTGCTCAATGCCAGAAGTCTAAATCTCAAAATGCACACACTCGAGGCCCTTCTCAGTATGGAGAACATTGATGTCTGTGCTGTAACTGAAACCTGGTTCAAGGCTCCTGAGAGCACCCGGCACTATTAGGTTTTACCTCATATCATGCATTCCGCCCCAAACCCGGACCACACCACAAAAGGAGGGTGTATCCATATTCATAAAGGATACCCACACCTCCAGGTTGGTGGCAATGCCGCGAAGCGGAAACCATCCAGGTGCAACTAACCATAGGCAAAACTGCTCTACAAATTGTAGCATGCTACAGGCCACCCTCTCAAACTCAGGAACCCCACACAGCCTTCCTGAAGACACTGGAGGGTATAAATGTATCTCCAAATACCATCATATTGGGTGACTTCAACTACCCGAATATAGACTGGGAACATTACTCAAGCCCTAACTTTCTAGCCCAATGGTTCCTGGAGTTCATAAATTCAAATGCCATGGAACAGCTAGTCACTGTTACCACGAGAGGAGAAAATATACTAGATCTCATTATCACAAACATGGGGACAAAATGCTCCACACCCTGGAAGTATATCCCTCATTGGTGAGATCTGATCATAAACTAATCTCACTGGAAATCCACATCCCGCCCCCACCCCAAACAAAAAAGACCACAGTGAAGAACTTCTCTAAAGCAAACTTCACACTACTCAAGACTGGTGTGGTATCCTTCAAGCGCCCTGAGACAGTGGAAACCACAACCCAAGCTGCTGAAGCCCTTACAAATGCCTTCTATGAACACCTCCAGAACTGCATGGATCAGGCAATCCCAAATAAAACCAAGACTCTTTCCACAAAGGGCAAATGTCCAGTCTGGTGGACCCCAGCCATTAACAAACTTTACAATAAGAGGAGAAAGCTATTACATGATAGAACAAAATCCATAAAAGGGAAGTCACCCCTGATCATTATTAGTAAAAAAATATGAGCACTCATAAAATCAACTAAGGCCAATTTTGAGAGAAAAATTGCCATAGATTCAAAGGACAATCATAAGGCCTTTTTCAGCTATGTTAGGAACCTGGGTGGAAACTCCCAGATATGCTCAGAATTAGTCCAAAATGATACAAAAATCACTGAACCCATAGATGTTGCCAACATACTGGCAGACAGGTTCAGTGCAAACTTCACCCCTCTCCCCTAAAGGAGAGATAACTATCCCAGTGGAGTGTAGCCTCCCAGACATCTCAAATGTGAAAGCTGCTCTCTCTAAAGCTAAAAACACAGCATCAATGGGACCGGATGGTGTCCCCGGTGTGTGCTACACGAGCTAAATGAGGAATTAAACCGCACATAAGGCAGCTGTTTAATCTCAGCCTTACCACAGGATCGTGCCCAAGGGTGGCGCGTGGCAACTGTGGTCCCGTGCCTCTATGGACCCTGGTAATTACCACCCCATAAGCTTAACAAGTCTAGTCTGCAAAGCTATGGAGAGGATCATAATGGAGCTCATAAACAAAGATATAGGGGACTTGCAGACATTGGACCCGACCCAATTTGGCTTCGTCAAGGGAAGATCATGCCTTTTGAACCTGGTGGAGCGACTTTTCAAACAGTCACCAAGGCCATTGATGAGGAAAGGCAGTCCATACAGCCTACCTTGACCTTGCAAAGGCATTTGACACAATACCCCACTACCAGCTTAAATGTAAACCCATATGTCACAAGATGGGAGGACAGAACCCACAGGGTTAGAGTTGCTAGTGCTATGTCAGACTCCAAGCCGGTCACAAGTGGTGTCCCACAGGGCTCGGTCCTTGGCCCCTATTGTTGGCATCTACTTCTCAGAAGTACAGGCCAACATGGGAGGACTTTGGCTGACAAAGTTTGCTATAGTGGAAAGTGCATCGGACACGGATATCCTTCAGAAGGGACTCACAGAAACAGATAGCTGGTGCCAGAGCCATGGCCTGAAGTTAAGCGCCAAAAATGAAAACAAGGTAACCCCAAGCTACCATATAGGTGGCAATCCACTAAGCACAGAAGAGGTTATCAGGGACCTGGGGACCCAGGTTGACAGTGGCCTTTCTTTTGACACTCATGTTGCTAAAGTGGTTAGAAAGACCTTCTACATTGCCCACCTGATCATGAAGGGATTCACATCCAGATCTAGTGAGGTCATTGTTCCCCTGTACTCTTCACTTATCAGACCAATGATCGAGTACAATGCCCCATTCGGGATGTATCTCATCTGCAGCAATTGGAGAGACCCCAAAAGTTTCTCACCAAAAGGATAAAGGGACTCCAAAATCTGTCATATGCTGCCAGATTGAAGAAACTCCAGCTCTGTTCAGTCGCATACTGTCTGTTCAGAGGTGACATGTGCCTGACATACAAGGCCATGTCCAACCCGAAATTAATGGATATGCTCCACCTCAAAAAATCCAAATCCACCAAAACCACTAGAGCAAGCAAGTTAAACCTTAGCACGGATATAAATAGGATGTGCTGGAGGGATAGATTTATCACTCAGAGACTCCCTATGCTGTGGAATAGAGTCCCGGTCCATGTGAGGCAGAACACCTCGCTGGCTCTGTTCAAGAGAAATCTTGACCTGTGGATGGGAGATCGTAGGTTTACCCTGGGAATCATCTCTGTGTCACTGCTGGACAGAGGCACAACAAACTAATGGGTACAGTATTTTTTCATATAAGGGGTGGCGTAAGCCACAAAAATTCGGGCTAGGCTTATAAATGCCTTGGGGCAGATAGCCTAGTATAAACCTATGAACCTATGAACCTATAATGAAATATTCCCACATTTCCAATGCATCCACAGATATGTCATGTAAAGGGAAGTCTCACCTATGTCATCTGTGACAAGGCTGCACTTGTTACTAGCCATACCTTGCTTATCTTGGCTGAGTCAAAACCACTTACACCCAGCATCTCTCATGGTCAAGAAGCAGAGACATAAACAGAGCATAACCCATAATAATTTTGACAATCAGGAAATGCTAGATAGGTTAAGAGTGGACAGGTATATTATAAGGGTCTTACTGATTATGCATGACCCCTACAGGGTTACTGGAGAAATGCATGGACTTCCTATCCCTGTGGACACTGAGCCATCACTATACTTGCCAATTCAGTGCCAGTCTGATGGAGAAATAACCCAGGTAAATACTACAGCTCCCAGTTCCAATACCAGTATGACTATTGATGACCAGCTGGCAGCAGTATTAAGGGTTTCTATGTGGCAGGCTCATGGATGGCGTAAGGATCTGCAGGTAAAGAGGTGGCATCTGGTTCACAACTATGGACCATTACATTCAAGTTAAGTCTTTTCTTTCTTGAAAAAAACACATACAATATAATAGATGCTTGCAGTGATATTTGTGGACTATGCTGTGTGGTGCATGGTCTGCTGTTACTGTTCATCTGATAGTCATTCTTATATTTAGACAATTATTTTTTTTATTTTAAAGCAGTTACTCATTGTTTGTAAAATTCATGTCTGAGTGCTCACTGACTCCTGTTTAGTGATGTCATAATGCATCATATAAGTAATAATCACATTTTTACTATTTTGCACAATAGATTCTATTGAGTTGATTTATCTAGGTATGCATGAACTGAATACCTTCAAGTGGTTTGATTAGTAAACACTGTTAATTCAATATTTAACATGACTTCATACCTTGAAAATGCATCATATTGTTTTTTGTTTGTATGTTTTAGCAATATTTTCTCAGTTTAAAGTATGTTGTCTGTTGAGGTACTGCACATCAGATTAGTTTATTTTTTCATACATAATAATTTGTGGCCTAAGAGACAAAAATATAATTTGTGCAGTGGTGAGGGTGAAATGACAGCAGTGCTTGCTTACATGGCAGAATATTCATTTTAATCTGTAAATTTCTTTTTACTGTTTCCCTCAAAACTTGTATATTACTACTTTTAATTTATAGGTAACTGCCATCTGTAACGGTGTCACTGTATACAGTATTAATAGTGTTAATGACTGCAATCTTATGGCATACACCTTTCTTTCCAGAGTTCCATGCAGTTTTAAGCAGCACCATTACAGGAATGAAATGTATACAGTTACAAAGTGTTCTAAGCCACCCCCTTTTTTTTCTTTTTTTTTTTTTTACTTAATGTAATAATTAATTTCATTTCAAGTCACACATTGACATATGTGTACTTTGGTCAAATTTTAGGTAATAGAAAAGTCACATTTGAATCACAGTAGTTCAAGGTCAAATGTGTCATAAACATCACCTAAAGATAAGCAAGGTGATGGTGAAAGTGATTTTGAAGAATGGCTCGCATGAGAGTTAGATGATGACTTGGTCTGATTTATGACCTACTTGATATAGGGGATCCTACAGACACTGATCTGATAGTGCAGGACCAGGAGTTCGAATAAGAGGTTCAGCAAGGTGCAGGTGAAGCCTAATGTGGCTTTCATGAAATCTGTTGTACTTGTTCCCCCGACTAATCACAGTACTTTCTTGATAAGCACTTGTAGTCTCATGTTATCTGCTCCCACATATCTAGACATTACACCATCCTCCTCCCTTTCCAAGATTGACTCCTACTTGTATGTGGTAAACCCTAACTAGTGCATGAATTGAAGCAGCCACACATGCTTGGTGTGCCACCATACTATGTGCCAGTGTGAACATGGAATTATGTCTACTCTATGTCAATCCCAAGTACTTCTGGAAGTCCTCATATGTACCCTGGAGGACTCTGACCATTTCCAGCTGACCCTCTGTGCAGTGCTCTGAGCCCTAACAATGCCATGGCACATTTGCTGCTGAGCAGTCAGTGCTTTACACATTCCTGTATCTGGCTACCCTTTGTAAAGTTGTCGCTGTGGACACTTTTATCTATAAATGACTGCCATCATCCTGAAAGTGTTTGTCTGGGTTTGGAAATACTGGTGTAGAAGTGCACTGGTTATCTTACTGTACAAGCATGAGTGTAATGTTAGCATGTGCTTGATCGTGTGATGCACTGTTACTTACTAAAATGCTACTAACATGTTGTGGGATGTGACATCCTGGCATTAAACTTGGAGACTAAATGCTACTTTACTCTGGCTATCTCATAAATATAACTTAGTTATCATCATTTTTAACAGCCATTCTGCTGCTGATATCTTCCATATTTATTGGAATAGTAGGGATGTTTCTGCTGCTGACCCTGTAAAAATTATTTGAAAACATCACTAATACAGAAGTAACATACACTGCTGTATCTTTATTAAGGAGAGATATTGGGGAAGAATCTAAGCATGGCATGGATAGACTATAGAAAAATCATTTGACAGTATCCCACATTCCTCGATAAAAGAGTGCTTAAAAATGTATAAGATATACTCTGCATTGATTGACTACATTACAGTGACCATGAAACAGTGGCAAACCACTTTGCAGTTAAGCCATGATAAAGTACAAGCTATTATTGGAGGGATAAAAATTCAGAGGGATATTCCAAGGTTGATCTTTGTCACCGCTGCTCTGTTGGCTTGTCCTTAACCAATTAAGCTGTCTACATAACATACTAGGTCATACGTACAATTTGGCTCTTAGAAAACAGCAAAGCATAAAGACTTCTTTTTGTGGAAGATTTAAAACTGTATAGTTCATCAGATAAACTGAAAGCACAACTGCAAGTGGTCAAAATTTTTCAGATGATATAAGAATGTCATTTGGTCTTGATAAATGTGTAAAAGCCACCTTTAAAGCAGGAAAGCTGCAGCATCGGGAAAACATCAGTTTAGGCCAGGAATGTGATATAAAAGAAATTGAGCAGAGGGATATTTGAAAATTGATGAAGATCAACAATAAAACATTATCAAATGCAAATAAAAGTTAGTAAGGAATATTTTGGAAGACTAAAATTAATACTGAAAAAAGTGTTGACATCTAGGAACAAAGTCCAAACCATAAATCAGTTTGATCTTCCTGTCCTAACTTACAGTTTTGGAGTGATTGACTGGCCACAAAAGGTGTTGGACTGGTTGGACAGGAAAACAAGAAGTATGCTTCATGTTTATCAAATGATTTATAAAAGTCTTTGTATACCAAGATTATATATTTCCAGTTCTAAAGGAGATATGGGCCTCTTCAAAACTGATTGCATGTATATATCTGCAATTGTAGGACTGCATACATATCTGCTGACCTCACAAGACCCAAATATAGTGAAAGTTTAAAAACATGAGTAGAATCGGTCTGAACTGACTACCCTGCATAGTTTGGCAGAAGTATATCAGTGTCAAGTAGGAATGGAAATCAAACCAGAAGTAGATAAAAATCAGGCAGCAACTGAATTTGTCAAAAAACAAAAGAATATAAGGTGAAGGGTCAGATGAGAAGGCAAGAAATGTGGAAAATGCGTAAATAGTGTTGCAAGTATAGAAAACTCTTAGAACAACATCATGTTGATCAGGACTGAAAGCAGGAATGGTTAAGGAGAGGTGAATTTAAACAGAAAAACGAAAGGTTAATATTGGCAGCCCAAGACAGTGGATTTAGTAAGCCAACATGGGAGAAACAGACAAATGTAGGTTTTGTAACACAGAACTGGAAACAGTCCCACATCTTGTTGCTGGTTGTGATATACTAATGGCAGAAGGACTGTATATTAACAGGCATAATAATGTGACAAGATTGTTGCATTAGGGATTGTGCAAACATTGCAATATTGAGGTAGCTGAAAAACACTGGAAACCATGAGCCACAAAGCATTATAGAAAATTATGACATTTATACCACATGGATCACCCATTACCAACAGTTCAAAAAATAGATGCAAGAAAACCAAATATAGTAGTCCATGAAAAGAAGACAAAAGTAGCACTGATCGTTGAAATTGTTACACCCGGTGACTACAGTGTTTTACATATAGAGAGAGACACAAAGTCATAAAATGTCAGGAGTTGCAGGCAGAAACAAGGGCAATGTAGAAGAAGGATACCCAGACAGTTCCAATATTAGTAGGAGCAACAGTTCATATAAAAATAATTTTTCAGTCATACTTAGATATGTTACCGATACATGCAATTCCATACAAACTGCAGAAGGAGTCATTACTGGGCACATCATGGGTGCTGCAAGAGCACTTCTGGCAGGCATCAAGATTGAAACAATACTAATTTCTTATTCATTATTTATCGACTTATTCATTATTTGGAAAGGTAAAAAGGACATCATACCCGATTTCAATAAATATATCAATAGCACTACAGAATTTTTTAAATTTACGCACACAGTGGAAGACAAGGGAATAGCATATTTGGATACATATATAAGTAATAGTGGGGTAGGGTTTATTTCTAAATTATTTAGGAAACAGACACACTCCAATGATTACATCCATTTTGGAAGCTGTCACCCTCCCCATATTTTCAAAAATGTGGTAAAAGGACAATGTGTCAGAGCAGCTCGAATGTCATCCACAATAGAGTTAATGACAGAAGAGCTAGGATATATATATGAATTATTCATGAAAAGAGGCTACCCTAAAAATATGTTAGATGACATGGTCCAATACGTTAAACTACAATGGGGAAAGAAATATCACCCACTATTAGGATATGAAGGATTCAACAACAGGACAAATAGGACATCAGAAAGAAGAGTATGTGTGATTATGTATAATTTCCATACTAATTTAGTAAAAGAGATATTACATAGATATTGGACATTATTGTCCAACATGGACGACATAGGAAATATAGTGGGATCTTACCCACAAGTAGTATATAAAACAGGCAAAAATCTTAAGAGAATAGTTGAAAGTAGTGACTATAGACACAAAAAAGATAATATTGGAAACGGTACAAAAAGATGTGGTACGTGTACACAATACAAATATATTAATGAAGACAAACATGTAAAATTAGACAATGTTATCAAAAGCACATGTAAATTTCGAGCTGGCAATTGTAATAGTCAGGGAGTGGTATATTTAGCTAAGTGTTCATTCTGCTCTGCATATTACATAGGCAAAACAGAGAGAAAATTAAAAATCCGTATATATGAACACACTTATAAAATTAAGAAAGGAGATGACAAAAACGCACTTAGCAAACATGTTACAGATAAAGGTCTAGAGCACACATTTAAGTTTGCTATCCTAGAATTAGTAGATAGATCAATAGGTAGTGGCAACTGGAAAGCGAGGTTAGGAGCCATGGAAAGTAAATGGCAAATTTGTCTTGATGCCACTACATCCGGACTGAGCAGTATATTAGTTTAAAACCATTTTTGACATTAGGGGAGTAATTATTTTTAGTCATTATTTTTATATTTTTATATAATAAAACATTTAAGTAGTGAGATAACATTTATTGTTAACTTCATCTGTGTTAAGGGCCTTACATAACAGAAATGCATTATTCATATATATAATTTAATTTTGAATACTGTATTTTCACAGAATCAATAGAAATGTTTTTAAACAATTTTTTAAAACAGATTTTAAAATGAAACAATGTATATACTGCAAACATAATGAAGTTTTTTAATTAATAAACTTTCTTAATTAATTGATAGATTTGGCGCCAAAATTTGTTTAAGAGTGGAATCATTCTTGTCAGTTGTAGGTTCTGAGGAAGTCTGTTGCGGACAGATGAAAGCGCTAAACCTGTTTTATTAAGTTTATTTTAATTTTGTATTGCGTGGAGGAAGCAGTTGTGCCTTGGTGAATAAACAGTTTTTCGCAATAGTGTTTCGCTACGTTTTTACTGTTGGTGGACTATCAATTGACCCACTGTGTGGATTGTGCCCTGTTCGAGCTAGGAGCAGCAGAGATCGGTCCTGTTACCTTGGTGGTTTACCTCTAATTTGCTTCTGTGTTGATCCATGGCCGATTCAGCAGCTTTGGAGGCTTCATTGAGCAGAGCGGAATACATCACGCTGCGAGCGGACGTGACCACACTCCAAGCAGACGTCAACAAGCTACTGGAACTAGTCGGTAAGCTTACCGAAACTATACAAGTGGGGAATGGAGCTGATACTTCCCCACATCAAAAACATCCAAAAAATCTTGCTGATACACCACCGTTTATTGCCGAATGGATCATGCTCAGCAGCCAGGAGGAAATACCTAATGGGCAAGGAGAAGGCAAAATAGTACCTACGCCCACGCCAAACCTTGACATCAAAGATACTATAGACAACGTAATATCGGAGGCTGAATTTACATTTGATTTCAGCCTATTCCATCAGACGACGGAAAACCAAAGATTGGGAGCACGTCCCAAACAACGGGATAATATGAGAACTTACTCAAATGCTATTTGTAAAGGAACGGACATGACTGGCAAAAAAGGTACTGTGTTTAAAGATATTATTTCGAGCCCTAAAATGGGCAATAAATCTAATACGAAACAGAGCACTATATTTCAGAGCTCTAAAAAGGGAAAGGAGAATAAGTCAACCAATGTAATGTCTGATTTTTTAACTGAAGACTATGAATTTTGTATAAAAAATGATGCTAGAAAAGTATATGGCAGACATACGTCTAACAATATGAACAGTAGCCTGAAAGCAAAAATTTACACTTTAGGTAAAAAACTTATTCATTTAAAATGTGCGAAATTGGACAATGCTTATTTGGAGAAATGTATTACTGAACATATCGTACCTAAGGGGTTACATTTTTTTAAACTCCCTTTAGGTATTGATTACAATAATACAATGATGCAGGAGTTTAATAAGCTGTTCGATACTTTCGGTCATATGTATATGAAAATTATAAAGAAATACAATGACGAAAAGATAGCAATTGTTTTAAATGAATTAGAAGTGTTAAATGAGGAAATTATAAGTGATGTTGAGTTTGAAGATTGGCATGAACTGTATTCAAAACAATTTCAGATAGCAAGTAATAGAGTTAGAAGTGTGTACAATAGAAAGATGCACAAGATAGAGAGAGACATGGATTTATATCGGACAGGGAGGACATACATTTGGCCCCAAAGTCGTGATGTACATAATATAAGGAGAGATAAATACAATATAAATATTAGACAAGAAGAGGATGAAAATTTTCAAGGGGGGAGGTTCTACCCTGCACCTATGAAATACCAGAAGAGGTTCTAAATAAGAGTTGTGGAAACAGAATAGAAAACAAGGAAAAGGATGTAGAAATGAATGATAGGGAAATTGTGAATACTGATAGTGTACACGCATATTTAGAAAAGAGAGATGGTGACTCTAATGACGAAGGTAGACCAAGGATATACAATTACAATGGATTTAAGGTATACAATTATACCGAAACTGAAATTACAGATAGTTTTTTTACTCTCTTCAGTAAAGGTATGAAATATATCCCAAGTGTTGGTTTCAACTTATTTGACACCATTAAAGAGATCAAATTATATTGCCGTAGATTAAATCTGGCAATATTTTTTAAGAACAACACTGAAGGGCAAAAGGAAAAGGAAAAGGTGAACAAGTTAGTTAAAAGAAGTACTTTTATACCACCACCCAATCCGCAGGTTGCTACATATGAACAGGTGGTATGCAAAGAAGTATATGAATTATATAAAAACACTAGGAAGCAGAACATTACAGATAAGAAGTTGAAAGACAACCTAACCAATGAGGAAAGAATTATATTAGAAGAAGTTATATGCAATAAAGACACTCGAATTATGAAACCCGATAAGGGAGGTGGGATTATTTTATACGACAAGGCTGAATACAACAGTGTGGTACAAGACATACTATTCAACTCAGGGAATTATGAGGAGATATCTGTCAACCAAGTAAATATTGGACATAGACGTATAGATCTGGTCCTAGAAGAATATCTTTTAGACAGTAGAATAAATGAAGAAATATACAACTTCATTAGGAATGAGTATCCGACGTTGGCCAGAATAGTATGCATTCCTAAGATTCATAAGTGTTTGAGAAATCCCCCATTTAGACCTATTATTTCAGGATCTAAGTCCAAAACGTTTAATATGGGGGTCACCATTGATCAGTGGACAAAACACATTTATGAAAATGTACCACATCTTATTAAGGATTCTTGGCACTTTCTCAGTAAGTTAACACCAGAAGTATGGGATAAAGACATCATTTTTATAACTATAGATGTTAAAGACCTCTTCTCCTGTATTCCGATAGAAAAAGGGCTGGAATATTTTGGCAATAGTTTGAGAAAATATTCTATCCTCTCTTGGGACAAAATCCAACTTATTTTGAGTATGATGAGCCTCATATTAGAACATAATTATATTGAGTTCCAAGGAGAACTGTTCAGACAGATAAGTGGCACGGCTATGGGTGCATCATGTGCACCCATATATGCCAATTTAGTTATGTTGGAATGGGAGGACCTATTTCTTTTTCCCAGTGAATATTTTAAAAATATCTCCCTATACACACGATTTCTGGACGACTTATTCATTATTTGGAAAGGTAAAAAGGACATCATACCCGATTTCATTAAATATATCAATAGCACTACAGAATTTTTAAAATTTACGCACACAGTGGAAGACAAGGGAATAGCATATTTGGATACATATATAAGTAATAGTTGGGTAGGGTTTATTTCTAAATTATTTAGGAAACAGACACACTCCAATGATTACATCCATTTTGGAAGCTGTCACCCTCCCCATATTTTCAAAAATGTGGTAAAAGGACAATGTGTCAGAGCAGCTCGAATGTCATCCACAATAGAGTTAATGACAGAAGAGCTAGGATATATATATGAATTATTCATGAAAAGAGGCTACCCTAAAAATATGTTAGATGACGTGGTCCAATACGTTAAACTACAATGGGGAAAGAAATATCACCCACTATTAGGATATGAAGGATTCAACAACAGGACAAATAGGACATCAGAAAGAAGAGTATGTGTGATTATGTATAATTTGCATACTAATTTAGTAAAAGAGATATTACATAGATATTGGACATTATTGTCCAACACGGACGACATAGGAAATATAGTGGGATCTTACCCACAAGTAGTATATAAAACAGGCAAAAATCTTAAGAGAATAGTTGAAAGTAGTGACTATAGACACAAAAAAGATAATATTGGAAAGGGTACAAAAAGATGTGGTACGTGTACACAATGCAAATATATTAATGAAGACAAACATGTAAAATTAGACAATGTTATCAAAAGCACATGTAAATTTCGAGCTGGCAATTGTAATAGTCAGGGAGTGGTATATTTAGCTAAGTGTTCATTCTGCTCTGCATATTACATAGGCAAAACAGAGAGAAAATTAAAAACCCGTATATATGAACACACTTATAAAATTAAGAAAGGAGATGACAAAAACGCACTTAGCAAACATGTTACAGATAAAGGTCTAGAGCACACATTTAAGTTTGCTATCCTAGAATTCGTAGATAGATCAATAGGTAGTGGCAACTGGAAAGCGAGGTTAGGAGCCATGGAAAGTAAATGGCAAATTTGTCTTGATGCCACTACGTACCCCGGACTGAACGAGTATATTAGTTTAAAACCATTTTTGACATTAGGGGAGTAATTATTTTTAGTCATTATTTTTATATTTTTATATAATAAAACATTTAAGTAGTGAGATAACATTTATTGTTAACTTCATCTGTGTTAAGGGCCTTACATAATAGAAATGCATTATTCATATATATAATTTAATTTTGAATACTGTATTTTCACAGAATCAATAGAAATGTTTTTAAACAATTTTTTAAAACAGATTTTAAAATGAAACAATGTATATACTGCAAACATAATGAAGTTTTTTAATTAATCAACGTTCTTAATTAATTGATAGATTTGGCGCCAAAATTTGTTTAAGAGTGGAATCATTCTTGTCAGTTGTAGGTTCTGAGGAAGTCTGTTGCGGACAGATGAAAGCGCAAAACCTGTTTTATTAAGTTTATTTTAATTTTGTATTGCGTGGAGGAAGCAGTTGTGCCTTGGTGAATAAACAGTTTTTCACAATAGTGTTTCGCTACGTTTTTACTGTTGGTGGACTATCAATTGACCCACTGTGTGGATTGTGCCCTGTTCGAGCTAGGAGCAGCAGAGATCAGTCCTGTTACCTTGGTGGTTTACCTCTAATTTACAAAGTCATAAAATGTCAGGAGTTGCAGGCAGAAACAAGGGCAATGTAGAAGAAGGATACCCAGACAGTTCCAATATTAGTAGGAGCAACAGTTCATATAAAAATTATTTTTCAGTCATACTTAGATATGTTACCGATACATGCAATTCCATACAAATTGCAGAAGGAGTCATTACTGGGCACATCATGGGTGCTGCAAGAGCACTTCTGGCAGGCATCAAGATTGAAACAATACTAATTTCATGAACTTTAATCATACTTTGACTTAGGAATGGGGTCCATTCCTGTCAGGGAATTAGAAACCCAAAAGACTTGGAAAAATTAAAAAGGGACAATTACCAAGGAAACTACTTTCATTCTGTGTACATGTAGAAGGTTCACCTATTAATAGTAATTTCCATGTGTTTAATGTATTCATTCCATGTCAGCATTCAAGTCTCTGTATAAATAGATGTTACTGTTTTTAAATCAACCTTCTTGAGAAGATGATTATTGCTGCTGCAGACATTGGTAATGACCAGTGTTCACATCACCTCCGATTATTCCAATATGGTCACCTTATGTATCATAATCATCCCCATGACTGGAAAGGAGGTGCTCTTCATCTGGTACTCAAGGGATAATTGTTGTAGCACCCCTCCCCCACCAGTACTGGTACAAGCAATTGTAGTCTGCTTCGCCTTGCTTCTATCATGTCCTACTATATCATTTGCTCTGTTCTTGCACTGTGTTAGTGTGCTCTTTCTTCCACCAACTGCATTAATGTCCCAGACACCTCAATTCCAGGCTTTTCTTCTCTCACCTTGTTTGCACATATGTCCTAAGGGCTGCCATAAGGATAAAGTTGTCCTTTCTCTGCCATGATCCCTTGTTCTGCCATTAGTAATGCACATGAACAAAAATACCACAGTTATACACAACAAATGTTGATGTAATCATCAGTCAAACACCATAACTATTAAAGGATGCTTTCCATCCACATAAAAAATGTAAGTAACACAAATCCTATAATTATATACACCTGTAAAATCTCAGTACAGCAAAGTAAGGCTTTGCTACAGTTATGCCTGCAATGTCATAAATACTTTCACAACAGTAAAGCATTCACCTTCTGCTAGCCCCTACCATTGTTTTGTATTCATAATACTGACATTTTCTATTCTTCAATGACACTCAGAAATCTCCAAATAAAGAAACACAGTTCAGGCAGCAACACATCCTTACCACTATGGTAATTCACAATTAAAGCACTGCATTTGTACCAAAGTAAATGATTTTGCAGCTGTAATCGTTTTCTTTTTACAAATTACGACTTTATAGTATCCATCAATCCAATGTAATATGCCTATCATATCAGTAACACATACATTGACTTGTGTCTAGAAAGGGTAGTACATAATTTATTTCCAATTGGCTATAAATTAAATATGACCAAAAGAAAAATAATAATACTAGTGTGGAAAAAATCCAGAGCAGACTACAGAGACAGACAGAGTGTATATGTGTGTGTGTTTGTGTGTGTGTGTGTGTGTGTGTGTGGGTGTGTGGGTGTGTGTGTGTGTGTGTGTGTGTGTGTGTGTGTGTGTGTGTGTGTGTGTGTGTGTGTGTGTGTGTGTGTGTCTGTGTGTTTGTGTGTGTCTGTGGGTCCCCCTTGAAATGTCAACTTCCCAGAATGTCGATGTTCAAAGCAGTGAGACCAAACATTGAAACTTCATAAAGCCGAACTCCCAGAACGTCACAATTTAAATCTGGGAAAATCACCGCTGGGCCACCATGGTAACCTCTGCCCTGTTCTCCACTGTAGTGTGATCTAGGAGTTGGTATATTTAGTTAGCAGAGGTGTGGGGGCACAGCCCCCCACATGGGGGGGGGGTGAATCCCCCCACATTACTGGGTTTAGATTGCTTCTGTTCGTGTTAAGGTTATTGGTGGCCCAGTAGTGATTTTTCCCGAAGTTAAATTGCGACGTTCTGGGAGTTCAGTTTTATGAACTTTCAATGTTGTGGACTCACTGCTTTGCACATTGACGTTCTGGTAAGTCAGCATTTCAAAGTAGACCCATGTCTGTGTGTTTGTATGGGTGAAAGAGAGAGGGAGAGAGACTGAAACTGTAGAACAGATTCACTTCATGGTATGAAAATTAAAGTTTGGTATGTTATATTACAGGTAGAGTTCATCTGGCAGAGAAGTTAACAGTCAGAGAGACTGTCACTACTCTGACATTTAATGAGACAATAAATCTCAAAACTAGAGATGTGTAGGGAGATTAGTTATATCCAGAGAAAGAAAACAAGCAAACCTCTCCACCTCTTCCTGTAAGAAATCTGGACAAATACTAAAATAGTGAGATAAAAAAGGCCCAGAAATAAAGACAGATTTTAAATATTGCTCTTATAAACTTAGAAAGATGCTAGAATAACAGGATTTGTGTTAGTGTGTATTTTCTGAATGATATGATGTATATGAAGTCTGAAACTCAAATGTACTTCATTATTTAGTAACTTTCAGTGATTTACCAGAAAAAAAGACAAACTTTATGATGAACAGATCAAAAATATAAAGCACAAATCTGGACATTCTGTAAAAATCTGGATAGTTAAGAGGTATGGAAACAAGTGATAATTTGTAAGTTCTTAGTCTGTCTAAACAAGCAGTGTTTGTGAGCTAGATGTCTTGGTTAACAAAAATATGAATTAACAACAGTGTCCAGTTCACAGTGATGAGAAAGGCAGGGACTAAAAAGATAATAGACACAGGTTTAAAATCTATGGATGTTGTATGCAGTTAATACACTGATCAAGCTGTGGTTTAGCTAGCTGAGAGAAAAGATAGAAGAAGGAGAGAGATAGAGAGAGATAGAGGGAAAGAGACCAAAATGGTGGTGTCATGTCAATGTAAGGTTCTGAAGACCAACAAATCTGGATAATGTGTAGTTATACTATTACAATTATCTGAGCATTAGACCTCACTGACTTATATTTACCACTGGTTTGACCAGAATGCTGCCTTTTTAACACCTTTATTGAATTATCATTTAAGATATATGCAAACATGCATTTACCATGTTAATATGTTCACAGTTGCTGACATTATACATTCTTAAATTGCTCAATTCCTGACTTATCTTAAACCTTATTCCTCTTGTAAATCATTATTCTGCATGCATTGCTCCTACAATCTCTACATTTATGTGAAGTTTGCTCTTACCCTTTTCTAAAGATCCTACTTTGAGTGATTTTATCTCTGTTACAATATTCATTACTTCAAGTACATTTGGTTTAGACTTTGATATTCTTTTTCTAGTAATTGCTTTCTTGGCAGCCACCAGAATTAAATTTTACAAGGCCTCAGTATGTCTAGGCAATTCAGATCCTGTATCCCAACTCAAAAATGATGTCCTTTGTTACACCTCATTTGCACACCCAATATTTCTGACAGGGTACATTGTAGGGAATTTTTTAAAGTCTGCCAGCTCATTACACTCCCAAAAACATGCTCCCAGTTACCCAATTCTTCCCAGTCACACTTCCAATATTTGCCATCTACCTAAGGAAAAATTCTGTGGAGTCTGCTTGTGGTATAAAATACCTGTGCAAACACTTCCTAGCAAAAATCTTAAGTCTTCTAGATTTTGTTCCATATTTTGGGAGCTGTCTATATGCCTTCTCATTGCTTCCTTGTGAATTGTTTATTCAGTCTCTCGTCCCAATCTTTTCTGACCTTGTCTAATTGATTCCTATATTGACCTAAATATTGCTTTGTGTGAAAGTAATTATTCTCTTGACACAAATAAAAGAGGTGCTAAAACATGAACTCCAGTAATCTTAATGGTTACTGTTAATATTCTGAAATAGTCATGCATTACCAAAAACAAAATGCAAGCACACAAACAAAAACAAATGCTGCTCTTCAGTATACCTTATTTATGTCCACTGAAAGTTGCTCACAAGCAAAGGTTAGGTGCTATAGTGTCACATAAACCCAGTATCCAAGTTCATATCACTGACTGTCAGAACAATTGAATTAACTTAATCTCCATTGTTCTTCTTTCCGAAGGTGTGCAGAAATGTACTACAAGAACCACAACTGTCATATCTGATACAGAATGACCAGACTGGGAAAAGTGTGCTGATACTGACATGTCAGTCATTTTATTTGCAACTGTGCCTCTATGGGCATTCATCCTAATTTTGAGTAACTGGTCTGTCGCTTCTATGTAGCCAGTCTCTGGACATGTCCTGCATTTGATGAGATAAACCACATTTTTTGAAGTGCACATAAATGAATCCTGCACTTTGAAACTTAATTAAAAATGTTATGTTGGAAACCATACAAATCATGTGACATGTTTTGCATCATGAATGGTTGCAGGGTTTTGTGCCATTCTGGAATATTTTCTGTTCTGGTCTAAGTGCACTTTTGACAAGAATATTCTTTAGATTTGGAGGACGCTTAAATGGCAGCAGTAGGAGTGCTTGATAAACATTTATAAACATGTCATCCTCACTAAATACTGATTGGCAGTCCTTTACGATTTTGTACAGTTTTTGTTATGGATATGTTGTCATGAGTGGAATTCTCATCATAGGGGTTCCTTTCTTTATACTGAGGCAACTGATTTTGTGGTAGTTGTATTGCTCTGTCAAACTCCTGGGCAGAGTGACCTCGAGCAAGCATGGTGTCTTTCAGCTGTGCTAGCTGTATGTCTCTTAATGCCTCACTAGAAGAAATACAAGGAGATTGAAGACCTTGACTATAAGTAACTGACTTCTTTGTATGGCTGAGTGGTTAGTGCTGCTGTGAAGATACAGCTGTCTAGTCAGCTGGTTTCTTTTAGTCATGTCTGTAGCATCCCATTTTGTATAGTAACCTTAGTTTCAAGGAAAGTTACACTTGATGTTGAGTATTCCAAGCAGATTTTGATAGCAGGATGGGGTGGATGGCATAATGGTTAAGGTATTTACCTTACAAATCCAAGGTGCGTGGTTTGATTCTCACATGGGATAATTGGCTAGGCTTAAAATAACCCACAAAGGCAGTTAGCCTAATATGAATCTATGAAAATCTATTGTGTCCTGGGTGGAATTCCTCAAGGGAGTTGATGCTATGTGCCCAGATTATCACTAATTCAGCAATAAAATAGAAATAAATGATTTTCCTATGTGTGCAGGCAGCATTGAAGAAATTCCTCTTCTAGATTTGTCATGAAGTGGTCATCACATTGTACAGCCATTCTGCTGCCCATTGCAGTGCCCATAGTCCGAACATAATGTTTCCCATCAAAGGTAAAATTATGTGTTAGTTTAAAGTCTATAACTTATCTCACTATATCTGGAATAATGCTGTGATGACCTGTCTTATCTTGTAAGTACTTGAGTCAGGCAGCAATTCCAGCATCATGTAATATGTTTGTGTAGAGTGATGTACCATCCACTGTGGCTAAAACAGTGTTAAATGGTAGGTCACAATAACTGGACAGAATGCTAAGAAAATAAGTGGTGTCTTGAATGTAGCTGTCATTCCCACTGACTTGTGGTTTCTGAATTTTCTCAGCAAATCAGAAATCCTTTCTGTCAGGGATCCTTCACCTGATAATATTGGTCTTCCTGAATTCCCTGGTTTATGGATTTTTGGTAGCATGTACAAAATCCTGGCCTAGTCTGATTTGGAATGAGGTTGGTTAATTTGCCCTTGATGGAGTCTAGGAAAGTTTTAATAAGATTCTTCATTTCTTTTGTGTACTGTTGAATTGGATCCTCTGTCAGCAGTCTGTAGTAAGTGTGATTGAAAACTATCCATTAGCTTCATTGGTACAGTTGACATGGCTCTAGATAACCATTGCAGACCCTTTGTTTGCCTATTTTATGATAATGTTGTGGTTGGATTTCAAGGATTTTAGTGTCATTCTTTCTGAGGTATAAAGGTTGGAACAGGCCTGTCATTGTACATTCAAGATTTGATGATTCACACTGTGTCTAAAACAATCAATATATATTAATAGCTTTGCATTGCATTCACTTGGAGGACTGAAGATGGAAGATTTTTTTTTGTACTTGTTTCTGTAGTCTGTGTTCTCTAGTATTTCAGTATTATGAAATAATTCCCTAAATCTTAATCTGTGAAAATGTTACTCAAGTTCTCTATAAAAACTATACTCTGTGAAGTGGTTCAGTCAGGCAAAAGGTAAGATCTCTCAAAAGGACCAATAGATCTCCGACAGTCAATATGTGTGGTAGGAAAGATTTAGAGCAGAATGTTGTCCAGGTGTTAAAAGTTCTTGTCCTGTAGAGCTTTAGCCATATCCTGTTTTTTTAACAAAATGAAATGTTGCAAAACCTTCACCAATTGGGTACAAGTGTGGGTATGTGATCTGGGAATATTGTAAAGGAGGGGTGTGATGTTTGTGCTGAATATGTCAATACCCTAATACCCTAGAAAGCATGCACATGTGAAACACATAGCAGGTAATTAGAGCAGGTGACCTTTTCCTCTCATTGATGGGTAATGCTGCCCACATAGCCAAAATAAGAAAAAGGGTCAGCTCCATAGGTTTTCCAATGCCTTTCACTTAGGAATTGCTGACCAGACACTACATTGACAATCAAAGATAAGGAGGAATGATTGTCAGGTCAGTCTGTGAAAACTGGGAATTTGCAATCAAGACAGAGCATTAGCCACACTGCTAAGTTTGATAAAAATGTGCTTCCCAGTAATAGACAGATTAATTAAAGAGCTATTAACCTGAGCAAGATTTGAACTCATCTCCATCTGAAAGACTTTTTCATGAGTGTCTGAACTATAGCCTGGTTATCAGAGTGGAAAATGACTCTCTGATTTCAGAAAAGATCTTGCCATACAACCTGATCTCTAAAAACATAATTTATTTTTTGCTCAGATGACCTGGAATCTAGCCAGAAGGCCCTGCAATACACTCCAATCCCCAGTCTTCCTACAGCATGTGTAAATAAATGTTAAGTTTGGAAAAAATCCAGTTTCCCTGCTTGAATGAGGCCAAACTGAACTTCACCAACACTTGTTGTTGAATACAGAGGTAGTCTTTAACCCTAAATGACACCTTTACCCTCCAGAGTTTCAGTGGAACACCTCTTAACAAGCTGGCCAATGATCTGATGAGAATATTACCTGGAGTAACTACACTGCAGGAGGAAATGAGAAGCCCTAAGAACCTCATGTCATCCCAAACCCTCAATTTCTTTACAGTGAGGAATTTCACAGAAGCATTCCTCAACCTCTGCAACTTATTAGCTGGCAGACAATCTGAACCAGAAACTGTATTGTTCTCCAAACATACGATTTCTAGATTCATAATGGCACCCACAGTCTTATCCTTCACCATTGGAATTCCCAACCCCTAACAAAGGTGAATAAAATGATTCAAACCTTCTTTGGTGTCTGCTGCCCCATTCACCAGGGCAAAGAAATCAACCAAATAGTACAGTGCTATATGGTCATTTGCTGCCATCACCACTGAGGGGCTATGCTCACTCTCTCAAATGTGGTTCAAACCACCTCATAACCTACTGGCATGTTGGTGTCAAAATAAAGTGGTCATTGAAGCACATTCCCAAGAGCTGCTGATCATCATCATGAATGGGTAGTAAATGGAAGGCAGCTTTGATATCCAACTTAGTCAGCCATGGGCCAGATAACCTCATACTGATAAAAATGGTGTCTTCTAATGACATGTACTAAAATTCTCACTCTTAATATTGTTGTTGACTAAAGACCCATGAGGAAAGGACAAGTGATGAATTAGCATGCATTCACGCTTATTTTCTTGGAGCCCATAGAGGAGACCTTGAAGGAAATGAAAAGGAGATAGGAATATGTAATAAGACCCTGGAAACTTTGATCTTTTTGGATAAAAGTTCCCAAACAATGTCCTGTTTTTCCTTTTATAGATCACACTTTGCTGTAGAGCTTCAACAAATGTATAGCAGATATGGACCAAATGCCAACAGCAGGATAGTAAACTATACTATTAATAGGTTGGTAAATATAAACTGCAGTGCCGAAAACCATGAACCAACCATGGCTATGGCACAGACAGAAAAATCATGACCCAGTGAAGAAGCAGCCTGAGCCTTCAAAATATATTCATATGTATACTGCACAAAAACATTTAGTGTACATTGTGACATCATTTGTACCTGAAGTTTACATCATATTGATAGCTCCTTCTAACTTTTTTAATAGTCAGTGCATGTTCAGTGGACACTGGATCATCTTCACAGCAATGTGTGGTTTACTGTTTGTTTAACAGCATGCCCCAGTGCTATAATAACATACTTGAGACTTACTCAGTGTGTGTTTACTGTTTAGCAACAAGGGTGTGCTCTATTAGACAATAGATGCCTTATTTTGGTTTTAAAATAACCTCCAAACCTAGCAAATAAGGATATAAAGATAAATACAAAGTGTAAACAAGTAAGCAACATAAGAAATCAAAACTTATTGGGTTAAAAATGGTCTCTTGGATTCAATTGCTTCTGACACTATGAGTCATACTGCGTTTATCTCAGATGCACAAGGTACAGAGTTTGTTTCTTACCTTTGGGATGGGAAATTTGACTAGGCTTAAAGTGGCCTGTGACACCCGTGCACTGGTCCAGTAATCAAGGAGCCTCAATCCTCTCTACTAGCACCAGTGTGGGGTGTGCATATTGGGGGGATAACAAATACACACACACACAGGAAAATAGAATTTCCCTTAAGAACACACAGAGATCACAGTCAGTCTGGGGCTGGTTTCTCCCTTGTTCTCCAGATCTCCAATAAGACTCCCCAATGGCACAGCTATAGGGTCCAGATCTCAGCTGAGTAGTCAAGCCAAAACCTCCAGTACCCTCTCTGTCCAACCAGTGCTTCGTGTCCCTACCCAAGTAGCAGACACATACACACTTTGAGATTTGGTTTCTATACAAACACACAGACACTCCTGGGGAAGGCTGGCACAAGTTCTTCAGCTATGCCTCCTCCTGCCAGGCTATAAGGTAGTAATCACTACCCCCAACTATTCTTATCAGCTACTAATAAGGCCCTTTCCAAAGAGTGACCAATTTCACTGTGTAACATTACTGTTATCCAAATAGTAAGTGTGACCCAGGGCTAAAGCTATTGGAGTGGCTTGGACAGTATCACTAAATACATGCAAGTACTCTAGAGCTTAAATTATCTCTATACAAAGCAGCCACAGTTAAAATGTTTAAAAATATTTAATAATAAATAATAGAAACACAAGAAAATACTTATTACTTTGTCACAATGACATTACAGAGTTCAGAAATCACAGGAAAATGCTTTAAAATAATACTGTAGAATAGTCTAACATAAATATAGAAAACAGCTAGACTAATCTAGATATTTCTATATACCTCTAAGAGAAATCACAATTCTAAATAAATATCTTACTTACAGAGCAAACAAGTGCCTGGTGAGTTGTTGTCAGCTTTAGACAAAATCCAAAATGCTCTATATTTCTCACTGAGAAAGTCTTAAATTGATAACACAGTACTGCTGAGTCATTTCAGATTGCATCATTCTTAACAGTTCTGATTAGTTTCCCAGGCTAACAGAAACAGAAAATGTACATTTCATTTTGTAATTCTGCATCTGCAGAAAGCCACAGCAATAAAATACTTTTTTACATGTAAAATCTAGTAATTAACTCTTGTCCTAAGACAATAGAAAGAATTCCTTAGTCCAGACATCCTGCTTCAAAGCCTGAGATCAAACAGTTATACAATGCTTGACTTATCAGCTTTCTTCCAGCAGATTGCACTGTGGTTACATTTTTGAAGCTCAGTACAGCATATAGTTTAATCATAACATATAGTTCAATTTGTAAACAAAGCCTGTGGATCATATTAATATTCACAAATTTCAGAATTATCTACAAAATTCTATCTAGCAAGGCTGGCAGCATTCATATATATCTCCCCCTGGAGAACTCAAGCTAGTTTTTCAAGTGACCCTTGAGAAACGTTGCTTGACAGGGATAGGTCTATCTGAGTATACTTTACCCCATTCCCCATCTTGAGAGCCCAGCTGCATTGGCATTGCTAATCCCACTGTGGTGTTACACTGACATATCACTTGCTTGCAACCCTAGGCTCCTTCTTAGCAACTTGGCATTTTGCTGGCTGGCTCGGTGTAACCATGTTAGGGGATTGTGATCTGTAGCTACAGTGAATTTCTTTCCATACAGATAAGGCTAAAGTTTCTGCCATGCCCACACTATGGCTAAACATTCCTTTTCTACAGCTGAATAGCATTCCTCCCTGAGTTGGAGCCTATGACTGAGTTAAACCACTGGGTACTCTTCTTCCTCTGAAGAAATCTGGCTAAGTACAGCCCATACCCCATGGCTTGAAGCAAACACATGGACAACAAATTTTTGCTGTAATCTGGATTGGCTAACACAGGGGATCCTACCAAAGCTTCTGGAATGCCTCCTCACATGCTGTGGTCCACACTACCTTATCGGGTCTGTTTTTCCTTGTCAGGTCTATGAGGAGAATAACTATGGTACTATAACTAGTGATGAACTTTCTGTAGTACCTTGCTGTCATAAAGAATGCCCTCACCTGCTTTTTGGTAACAGGTGCAGGCCATACCCGAATGGTTTCTACTTTGGCAGGTTCTGGCCTGATCTTACCACTCCCCCCTCTATGACCCAGGTAGGAGACCTCTGCTTTACCCACCTGACATTTGCTCATCTTAATGGTCAACCCTGCCCTCTGTAGTCTGCCCAGCACCTTTTTGACATGTTGAAGGTGCTCTTGCCAGGAATGGCAGTAGATGACAATATCATCTAGGTAAACAAGGGCAAACCCTCCTGCTCTTCCTAAGATATGATCTACCAGCCTCTGGAAAGTTGTTGGGGTATTTTCCATCCCAAAGGGCATCTTTGTTAACTCATACATGCCAAAGGGAGTCACAAAGGCTGACTTCTCTCTAGGACTGGGAGTCAAGGGCACCTGCCAGTAACCCTTGGTAAGATCAATGGTGGTAAGATACTTAGCCCCACTCAGCTGCTCTAGAGCCTCAACTGTCCTAGGCATGGGGTAAGCATCTGACTCTATGCAATTATTTAATGTCCTGTAGTCCACACAGAACCTAGTGCTGCTAATCTTCTTTGGCACCAGCACCACTGGGAAGGCCCAGGGACTGTTGGACTCTTGAATTACCCCTAGTTCCAGTATTTCCTGTAGCTCCTCCCTCAGGATCTGTTTGACTCTCTCAGGCACCCTATAAGGGGTCTGCCTAATAGGCTTTTGGGGTCCTGTATCTACCTGGTGCTGCATCAGGTGGGTGCACCCTGGTTTCCCAGTGAACATGTCCCGAAACTCCTGCAACACTGCTCAGATTTCTCAAACCTGGGTAGGAAATAGCTGTTGGGACATTGCTACCCCTTCCACTGAGATGACAGTCTGAGCCTCACTGAGGAGATGTGTCACCCGATCTTCCTCAGACTCCTCCTGCAATCCACTGCAAATACTCAGCACAAGGGCCTCCCAATCATGGTAAGCTTTCATCATGATAATATGGTACAATTTGTGCTCCTGCCTCCTGCCTAGCAGTTCCACCATGTAGTTAATATCAATTACCTTTCTTACTACATTGTAGGGTCTCTCCCAAGCTGCTTGCAGCTTGTTGTGTCTGAAAGGAATGAGAGCCATTACTTGCTGCCCTGCAGCATACTCTCTAGCTTGAGCATTCTTGTCATACCTGACCTTTTTCTGTTGTTGGGCTTCTGCCAGGTTCTCCTGAGCCAAGCCCATGAGTTCCCTGAGCCTTGTCCTGAGGTTTAGGACATATGCCACAACAGACTCCTTGTGAGATTCACACTCACCTTCCCACTCATTATGAATTAAATCTAGAGCCCCCCTCACCCTATGGCCATACATCAAATCAAAGGGTGAAAAACCTGTGGATTCATGGGGAACCTCTCTGTAAGCAAACAACAGATGGGGCAAATATTTATCCCGCTCCCTCTTAAACTGGTCTGCTAATGCCCATAGCATGGACTTGAGTGTAGAATTTAACCTCTCAACAAGACCATTAGTCTGGGGATGGTAGGGGGTGGTCTTTAGGTGCTTCACCCCACAGAGCTCTCATAGACAAGCCAGCAGGTCTGACATAAAATTAGCACCTCTGTCAGTCAGTATTTCCTTTCGGAAACCTAGCCTTATGAAAATTTTAGAAAGCAATTGCCACCTTTTCTGCCTCAATGAAGAACAAAGCCACTACCTCAGGGTATCTTGTTGCATAATCTACTACCAATAGGATACACTTTTCCCTGTGGAACTTGGGGTACTCAGATGCCCCACAATATCCATAGATACCCTCTGAAATGGCTCCTCAATCACAGGTAAAGGCATCAAAGGAGCTCTCACCCTGTCTCCTGCTTTGCCTACCTTTTGGCACTGCTCACAGGTCCTGCAGTACCCTGTTACATCTGTGGAAATCTCAGGCCATTTGAAGCTCTGCATAATATGTCTCTTTGTATGTTTTATGGCCATATGACCTGCAAAGGGAATATCATGAGCTATGGCTAGAAGTGCCAGATGGTAGGCCCTAGGTACCACCAACTGCTGTATTCTCCCACGTTCTAGCCCTCTCTCAGGGGTCCACTCTCTATACAGTAATCCTTTGTCACAGTATACAGATTCCCCTTCCCCTTAGAATCAGGTGCCTCACTAGCTACATGCCTCAGGCCTTGTAATGTAGGGTCTGAGACCTGAGCCTGTCTCAACTCTCTCTTTGTAACCCTCCCCAGTTTCCCTTCCACAGGAGGTCTGGCATCCTCTGACAGTGGTGACTCACTGTCAGCCTGGGTACTACTACTCACCTCTACCTTTGCAGTCAGTCTGTTGAAGGTTGGGAGGGTGGCCTAATGGTTAAGGTGTTTGCTTTACAAACACAGGGTGCAGGGTTTGAGTCTCATAAGGGATAATTGCTAGGCTTAAAATGGCTCAGAAGGGCAGTTAGCCTAGTACTAATTTATGAACTTATACTATGAACTCTATGAACATCAGTACCAACAAGCAATTGTGGTTCATCTTCAGGCTCACTGCTACAGAGTAGCTCCCTCCCTAAAGTAACTACTTCACAAGTCCTGGCTGCAAGTGTGTGGTCTAAATGGGTTTCCCCCAGGCTACCAGACCCACATGCTTGTCTCCAAGCCTGACTGCATGTAACTGCATGAGCACATGGTACTGCATTATCAAAATCATTCCCTATCAGGACATCTGCAGGGATATCTTCAAATACACCTACTTGCTGGCTACCTTTTCCACACTCCCAGTCATGGTAAACCTAGTCAAAGGTATTTGGAATGGAGTCCCTCCTAAAGCTCTGACTGGAGTAGACTGCCCAGGCAAATAGTGCTCCTCTGTAACCATTGCAGGCTTCACAATGGTTATGTCAGAGGCTGTGTCTCTCTTAGCAATGTCCTCTTTGCCATTCACTATGAGAGGATATAACCACTGGTTGTAGTTTGGTACCTTTATTGTCTCAAGACAACCTACTGTTTTCATTTTGTCTTTCCCATTTATTGTGTCTCTCACCTTTTGTCCCCCACCTTGCCTCTGTGGATATCTATATGCCACATGGCCCCACTGGTTGCATTCAAAACATTTAATCCTAGGTCTTGGATTTGTACTTGGAATAGTGGCTTCCTCTGCTACTGGTGGATTCTGTTGGGGCAGTCTGGACTGCCCAGCATAAGTTCCTTTATACCCATGAGTAGCACTGGGTGTCCCTTTCCTATGAAGTAATGCCCTGCTTGCTAGATATAGGTCTCCCTTCTTCCCCATCTCATCTGAAGTAGCACATTGTCTATCAGCTAACCAGATCCTCATGTCCTCAGGCAAAGTGCTAAGGGCTTGTTTCCTCACCAAAAGGTCTGCCAGCCCTTCAAAAGTGGTAACCTCACATCCACTCACCCACCTATGAAAATAAATGCTTAGTTCAGCAACATATTTACACACACTTTCATCTGCCTTGCGTCTATGCTTACAAAACTTTTTCCTATAAGTTTCAGGTGTTAGCTTAAAAAAGACAAACAAACAATTATTTACAGCATTATAGTTAAAACAACCAATGTCAGATAATTTAGACAGTACATTTACAGCTTTACCATGGAGTAAGGGGGTCAGGAACTGTACAGAGAGCCTTTAGTCAACATCATACTGTTTACATACCCTCTCAGACATATGAGTGAAACTATCAAAATTACCCCCTCCGTAAACTGTGGAAGACATTTACTGACGTTTTGTGCTTCTGGGGTCTGGTTACTCCCTTCCCCATTACCTCCATGACTTTGGTGAAGAGTCAGCATCTCCTTTTCATGCTGCCTCTGTCTCTCTTTCTCCACAGCTTCCCTTTCCAAACGTCTGGCCTCCAACTCAAGTCTCTTTTCTGCCAGATGGAGTTTTAAGTCCTCTGCAGAAAGGTTGAGCTGTCCATTCTCTGAATGTTGTACATCTCCACGGCCAGTCTGATCATCCTCCTGATTGCTGCTTTTTTGATGCAGCTGTGACCAAAGCTGCAATCGTGTCTGCCTTAGTCAGGTTTCCATGCACCATTATTCTTTAACCTGGCACATCTCAGCCAACTGGCTCCTAGTCAGCTTGCCATATTCCTCTGCTGACATGCTTGCCTGCTCTCCCTAACTAACTAAGCTAACAAAAGAAATAAAACAATTGTGATCTGAACTATTTACCGTGTGGCTGATTTAGAGTACAAAAACACCTTCAGTGATCACTGTACACAAGCTACAGGAATTCACTATCCACACCACTACAAGCCAATTAGTATGTGATGTGGTTAACTCATCACTATCAAACAATTAATATTTGATGTGGATATCCCACCACTGCCAAACAATCAATATGTGATGCCCATGCGCTGGCCCAGTAATCAAGGAGCCTCAATCCTCATTGGTGCTAGTTGTGAGGACTGTGTCTCCTTGATTACTGGGCCAGCGCACGGATGTCACATGGCCCACAAGGGTAGATAGCCCAGTACTAATCTATGAGCATAGGCAAACACACACACACACACACACACACACACACACACACACACACACACACACACACACACACACACACACACACACACACACACACACACACACACACACACACACACACACACAGACACACACACACACAATTCTTTTGTTACTGTAAAAAACAAACCATGATATGTATATGTCCAATTTGCATGCTACATTTTTTATTAAAAAAAGTTTTATAAAAACCGGTTGTTGTTGTTGTTTGTCTTTTGGCTTTTCCCAGTAAGGGGTTGCCACAGCGGAACTCCGGTCCGCTAATGATTGGCAGTAGATTTTTATGAAATGCCGAGGTGCCAGCTCGACGCTCAATAATCCTAAATATCTAATCCAATAAACTATCTGAATACTGCACTACAAATATCTATCCTATTTTATGATACTCTTCAGCTGCTTAAACATGAAAGAAAAAGGGTTTCCAAAGCCCTACATTAAACCTCTTGCACAGACTTACAATATAATACTCTGGGCAGCACAATTTCTTATTCTGCAAATGTGCAGTAATTGAGATTATTTCATGGTACTGTAATGTAGATCTCAAGAAGCCTATTAAGAATACAAAGTACAGTGAGGCTTCACATTTGATTGATGTTTCTCCTTAGTTCAGCTTGGCAACAAGCAGACTTTTCAGGTATTAAGGAACATGCGCTGAATACGTAGCCTTGGCCCCTGCCATACCTCTCAACTGTCCAGATGTTTGAGAATGTCCAGATTTTTACCTCATAAAATTTGTGGCTTCTGGTAAATAGGATTGAACTCATTAAATAATGACAGACATTTGTGCTTCAGACTTCATTTCCTTCAGAAAATCCACACTAATATTGCAGCTTTATGTTTAACTTTTATAAGAGCAATATGTAAAACCTGTTCCTATTTTTGAGCCTTCAACAACATTATTTTAGTCCAGATTTTTTTTGCTAAGACATTGAGATGTATGCACCCCTGACACTGCTTTCATGAGTGACACAGACATATGTTACTTTATTTCAATAGCCAAGAAAAAATTAGTAATATATATTTGGAGGATGTAGGTCACTTGTCCCGTCATTAGAGATGCAGGGGAGCCATCCCCCTGCAAAAAAAAAAAACACTGAGCCTGATCATTAGGGGGGTTAATCTTTGGTAAGTCATAGTAGCAGGATTCACTATATCCTTGTTTTAAAATGAAAAGAACATATATTAGAATTATGCTTGGCTTTGCTGCATTGCTGCCTATCATCAGTGTAACTGCATTGTTTATTTTCTTTCTATAAGTGTCATGGTGATGCATTTGGCAGTCTGGCCAAGTATGCAGAAGCACCAAAATTAAACATTTTACCCTAATGACCCTTTCAAGAGTCTGTCCAAGTATGTGCATGCACTAAAATGAAACATTACCCCAATAACCCCTTCAGCCATCTGTCCAGGTATACATAAGTACCAAAATGAAACATTTCCCCCCAATAATCCCTTCACTAGTCTCTCCATGCATATATGCATAAACACCAAAATGATCTAGTGACTAACCCTACTTACTTCAGAGACTTGTTTTTTTCTGCCCTAGTCTCTGTCCCCACAATCCAAACAAGGCTAAACCTCAAAATACACTCTCTCAAGGCACTCCTAAAAATGGAGAACATCAATATCTGTGCAGTAACTGAGACCTGATATAAGGCTCCAAAGAGCACCCCTGCAATACCAGGCTACAACTCTTACCACACTTTTCAGCCACCAAACCAGGACCGAAACACTAAAGGTGGAGGAGTGTCCATATTCACCAAGGATATTCACACTACCAGGCTAGCTGCCCAACACAATGCATCTGAAATTCTCCAGGTGCAGCTAACACTAGGTAAGACTGCAATCCAAACTGTAGCTTGCTGCAAATCCCCCAACATGCCCCAAGATTCTCACTACACCTTTCTAAACATACTGGAAAATATTAAGATACAAACAAACACCCTAATACTGGGTGATTTCAACTACCCTGCCATTAACTGGGAAAACTACTCATGTACCAACACCTTTGCCCAACGGTTCTTAGAATTCATAAATTCCAACGCCCTGGATCAACTAATCCACAGTCCCACCAGGGGCTCCAATATCCTAGACCTGGTCATTACCAACATGGGAAATCGATGCTCCATACCTATGGTCAGCCCCTCGTTGGTCAGGTCTGACCATAAGCTAATCACCCTTAACATCCACATCCCACCCCTACCCCCCAGTAAGGAAACCTCCATAAAAAACTTCTCCAAAGCCAACTTCATGTACTCAAGTCAGAAGTTACAAACTTCATGACACCCATGCAGACGGGAACTGAAAGTTCGACTGCTGAATCCTACACTTAGGCACTGTATGAGCACAGCCACTCAGGCATGAATCATGCCATCCCAAATAAAACCGAGATGCTCTCCTCCAAAAAAAGTAAATCAATCTGGTGGACCCCTGCCATAAACAAACTTTACAACAAAAGAAATAAACTGTTGCAGAAAAGAGGAAAATCCCCAGATGCAAAAAACTCCCTTACCAGCCTAAGTAAAAAGCTGAGATCCCTCATAAAATCCTCCAAAGCTAGTTATAAAAATAAAATTGCCAAAAATTCCAAAGACAACCACAAGGCGTTCTATAACTATGTCAAGAATCTAAATGGCAGTGCTCAGATCTGCTCTGAACTACAACAGAATGGCATTGAATAAACTGATCCCAAGGATATTGCCAATTTCCTGGCAGATCAATTCAGTGCCAACTTCACCCCCTTCTCACCCCCTAAATGGCCCATCTTAATACCAGAAGATTGCAAAATTCTGGTAATAACAGCCACACAGGTAAAAAATGCACTCTCCAAAGCTAAGAATACAGCATCCATGGGACCGGATGACATCCTGAGCTGTGTACTACATGAACTACAAGATGAACTGGCACCTCGCCTAAGTGTTATGTTTAATCATAGCCTCACCTCAGGCTTCATGCCCACTGAGTGGCGCATAGCTACAGTTATCCCACTCCACAAGGGGAAACTACCATCACATCGGTCTGACGAGCCTGATCTGCAAGGCCATGGAACGTATTATCATGGAACTTATAAACAAAGATATTGGCAACCTTCAAACACTGGACCCCACAAAGTTTGGGTTCGTGAAGGGCTGATCTTGTCTCCTGAACCTGACTGACTTCTTCGAATCAGTCTCCAGAGCCGTGGACGAGGGTAAAGTGGTCCATACAGCCTATCTGTACCGGGTCTATATTATAACATTGAAGTTCAAAAACTTTGAATGTTATAATATCAAACCCTTTAGAGTGAAATCTGACAATAGTAAAGCCTTGGAACATCGAAATTTTACCTAGGGTAAGATTTTGGTGGTCCGTGGCTTTGCTATTTACAGCAGTGTGGTACGATGGTTACAGACCAGGTTTAGGGAAGTGAGCGAATGGAGGTTACGGATTGGGTTCAGGTAAGTGTGGTGCGATGGTTACAGACCGGGTTAAGGTAAGTGAGTGAACGGACTGGGGTAAGGTGAGTGTGCGGTAGTTAGGGACTTTAAGGTTAGGGCGCAGGTGAGGTGAGTGTGCGGTAGTGACAGACTTTAGGGTTAGGGGCAGGTTAAGTGAGTTAGGGTTAGGGCACGGGTCAGGTAAATGTGCGATTGTGTGGACGTGAGGGTTAGGGTGGGGTAGGTGAGTTAGGGTTAGGGAGTGGGTAAGGTGAACGTACGATAGTTAGGGACCTTAGGGTTAAGGTTGGGTTAGGGTAAGTGGGTAGCTAGTGGTGTATGTCTGGTTTAGTGAAGGTTTTTGTGAAGTGTATGTGTGTGGATTATTTATTTTGGTGCACTTGAGTTGTGTGTTTGTTTGTCGGAACAGCAAATTTTTTCCCTTGGACAAAATTCCCTATTCTGACTGTTTGATTTTCTGGTGTTTCGATTGAATGGGGTCGATATTATAACAGTCGATGTTTTTAGACTTCACTGTTATAATATAGACCTATCTGGACCTTGCCAAGGCCTTTGACACCATCCCCAACTCTGGAATCATAGATAGACTTACTAAGCTGGGCATTAACCCCTACGTCACTCGATGGGTTGCCAACTGGTTTACTGACAGAATCCACACTGTAAAAGTAGATTACTCCAAATCCAGCTCTAGACACGTGACAAGTGGAGTACCTCAGGGTTCAGTCCTGGGACTGCTCTTGTTTGGCATCTACTTCTCTGAAGTACAGGCCAACACTTAGTGACTCTGGCTAACAAAGTTCGCAGATGACTGCAAACTGGGAGCCATTATTGAATCCCCAAGTGATGTGGATACTCTACAAAAGGGCCTTACAGAAACAGATGCTTGGTGCCAGAACCATGGGCTCAATCTCAATGCCAAGAAATATATAGTTATCCCCTTTTGGAAAAAACATGTACTTGTAAATTACCACATAGGTGGCAGTACACTAAACACTGAAAGTGTAATAAGAGATTTAGGGACACAGGTGAACAGTGGTCTCACCTTCGATAACCACATTGCCACAACAGTCAGGAAATCCTTCTATGTGGCACACCTCATCACTAAGAGCTTTTCATCCAAAAAAAAGGAGGTCATTGTCCCACTGTAGTCATCCCTCATTAGACCCATTATAAAATACAATGCCCCATTTGGTATGTACCTCTCAAGACATCTGCAACAAATGTAAAGGCCGCAGAAATACCTCACTAAAAGAATCACAGGCCTAAAGCAGATGCCCTATGCTGACCTCCTTAAAAAACTCCAGATATACTCTGCCACATATCGTCTACTCAGAGGTGACCTCTGCTTAACATACAAGGCCATGTCAAACCCAGAGCTGTTGGACATGCTACACTTAAAGAAATCCCAATCCCTCAGAGCCACATGCTCCAGGGATCTAAGCCTTGTCATCATAATAAATAAAACATGCTGGAGGGATAGGTTCCTGACCCAGAGATGCCCGAGACTCTGGAATAGGCTGCCCATACATGTCAAGCAGATCACCTCTTTGGTCGTTTTTAAAAGGAACCTTGACGATTGGATGGGAGAAAAGAAATTCACCCCTGGGATCACGTCAGTCACCCTGCTAGACAGGGGTCCAGGGAAGTAAATAGTGTGGGAAGAAATAGCCAGGGAATTGTTATGGCTAGTCTTGTATAGGTCCTAGGGCCTATAGCCTAGTATCAGCCTATGAACATA
Source organism: Protopterus annectens (assembly GCF_019279795.1). NCBI lineage: Eukaryota > Metazoa > Chordata > Ceratodontiformes > Protopteridae > Protopterus > Protopterus annectens. The sequence continues at coordinate 1,320,078,906 of NC_056729.1, forward strand.
TGAACCTATGAGCCCACAGTGAGCAATTTTGATTGAGAAAACAGTACATCCTTCAGCTTGCTAAGGGCACCAATGATATAGCCCAAGATACTGTCTTTCTTGTACTGTGGGAATACCCCATCTACTTGTGCAGCCAATCACAGGTCTTACTAGGGCAGTACTTAAGCAAGATGATGTAAGTGAAGGCAGGAGGCACATAGAAGCATCTTGGATGTACATGTTGCTGTTTCCCTTAAACAGAAACAAATAAATAAAAGGTATTTTACTACAGATATTTTTTATTTTACACTGGAGAGTTGCATGACTGACAAGACAATGCCCAGGGCAATTGTACTGTTTTCCCCATCCCATCTATGCTACTGCTAACAAATCCACTACTTCTTTTTTTGGACTTCTTATAAGTTCCCTTGCCATGGGGCCCCTACTTCAGTGTCCCCTTACTGCACATTTGACTTCTGTCTCTTAGGTGCAGTAGTAACCAAGTCCACTGATTGTTGGAGGACTTCTCATAAAGCCTCCTCAAAAGAGGATCTCAGCTGCAATGCAATGTTTTTCCAGTTGGCTCCAAGGATACCATACCAGAAAGAGAAGGAAAACAAACATGTTAGACAACCACAGCATACCATGAATTATTCTACCATAGCCAACAGATACAAAGCAGCATAATCTCAGAAAAGCTAAAGAACCCTAATACTTCTAACTCAGAACTGTTAATTTCCCTTGAATAATGATACCTTAATAACTACGAACAGGCACCAACATTTCAAAGCAGACCCAGAGCTCATCTCTAATGACCCCCAAAGAGCGTACTCAATGATGATGGCATCACGCATATAGATTGTAAGGGCCCCTTAGAAACTGGGCACATGCTATGATGCCGTCTCACTTTACTCCCCACCTCTGTTTTCCTGATGCCCTCCAAACCTACTGAAGCCTCCAAACCTGACAACACATAATGAATAAGCTCCTAAAAGAATTGAAAATATGTATGCTGTGAAGGCTCATCACACCAACTCCAGACATACTGTAAAATTCTGGACTAGTGAAGTATACATTATACCAAGCAACTCTGATACAGAAGGTAGATAACAGCCTACTTCTCAGTAACCTTAAAGAAGAACACACCCATACTCTATTTACTTTAAATTTATTTTCTGTTGAAGGACAATTACCATATTTACCTCTCTGTCTCTTTTATTATTTAACATTTGTTAACCGGGAAAGTCTGACTTGGAACAAGCCAATTTTCAGCAGAGCCCCAGGGAGAAATGCACCAGATGCATGTTTTTGTAACATGGGAGGAAACTGGAGCACCTGGACAAAACCCATACAAATGCAGGAAGGACATGCAGACTCCACACAGAAGGCACCCCAGCCAAGAATCAAACGGGAGAACCTCTTGCCATCAGACAACAACACTACTGCTGCACCACTGCGCCATCAGAAGTGTTAGGTATTATTTTTTGTCACTTTATTTAATTTAAAATTATTTTCTAATAGGAGGGCATTCCAAGTTATTTATGTCTTTCTTTTGTTAAGCACCATGTGATCCACCACCTTACAACACAAACTACAAAAGCCCGTAATCAAGTGAGATGCCAGCACTTACCTACTAGAAATAGAACACCCAAAGCACTAAGTCAGCATGACTGCTTGCATCGGTAACAGATGCTAAAATGATATCCCCGCAACTGCTTTTGACAAAAATAGACACCGTCCATTCACCTAACACTTCCGACATCGCCCTACCAATCAAAATTGCATTAACTGAGTGAGAGAATATATCAACTGGTGTGACACAGTGCTGTGTCACAATAGTTGAAAAATAAGCTGACAGAACTCTCACAGCTGACAAGTTCAAGTGTCAACTGAAACCTTAGAGCAACTTAACATGCAGATACTTCCTACTTATGTGAATCTACCCTGGAAAGAAGTTGAGACAGCTTATCTGTGCAATTAACTGCCCAAAATGACTTTATAAGTATGCACCCCACATGTCCAATCTTGCAAAACAAAAACAGCATACTAAATTAGCATAACCCATAATATTCCCTCAAGAAAGCATCTGATCCTACAAACTGCCTGAGAACCTAAACACTGTGGTATACCTACTATTTAAGCCACTTAGGCTAACAAAATGTATACATAACTTTGATTCTCTCTGTAATGTTATATTTTAATTTTTACTCAAATTGACACTGAACTGCAATCATGTGACAGACTGAACAAGTTAAGCCTGGCCAGCTCCAAAAGGATAACAAGCCACTACCTGCATTTATTTATTAAAACAAATAAAATAATAATAATAATAATAATAATAATAATAATAATAATAATAAGAATGATAACAAGACGAATAACAAAAAAGGTCATTGCCAGGAATGGAATACCAAACCTTAAGTCCCTAACACTACCACAAGATCAACAAAAAACTATGCCAGAGTCCCGGTAGAAATAAAGCACCCAGCTGGAAGTAACTGCTTCTAGACCACATGATAGATCTACCTAAGAAATGCTTTTCTGAACCTAGAGAGCAACCTCTATCCTGATGATTACAACTCTGTAAAGACTGATTAACTTGACTTACGTGACCTACAAGGATAAGCCAATTATATGAGAACATGGATTAACTTTAGGATCATAAGAGATTACTAGTCTAATGACTCTGGGGCCCTTACAAGCCTAGCCAAGAGTTTATCATCAGAAAAGAAACCACAATCAGCACCTGCAGCCCCTGTCAATGAGGGACACGGGTGGAACCCCTGGGACAAATTTGTGGTTACCATTTCAATCATCAAAGTTGCCTTGAAGAGGTTCAGCGACGTACTTTGCTTGATATGTATGGGGAGTCTATTCCAGAGATGGAGCAGCCTCTAGGAACCAAGTCTGTCTCTCCAGCAGGTTTTGTTAATGCCTCATATTAGATTTAAGCCGTTCAATCAGGTACTATGCGAGGAGTTAGACTTACGGATATGAAGCATCTCTAATAGAGCAGGGTCTGAGATTTTCTTGTAGGTGAGACACAGGTCACCTCTGAGCAATCTGTATGATACAGAGTAGAGTGGTAGTGATTTCAGCCTGTCCACATAGAACACGTGTTGGAGGCCACGGATTCTCTTTGTGAGGTATTTCTGTGGCCTTTCCAGATGGTGCAGGTGTTTGAACTTTGAGACAAACATCTGTTTTTTCTGTGAATCCCTGGATAGTTGAGGGGTATAATATCTGTTCCCATCAAGATCTTGTTAACTTAAAAAAAAATGGTATATATATATATATATATATATATATATATATATATATATATATATATATATATATATTATATATATATATATATATATATATATATATATATATATATATATATATATATATATATATATATATATATAGGTCCCCTACAGATGATCAAACTTCCATAAGGTTGACTTTTATATATATATTTATATATATATATATATATATATATATATATATATATATATATATATATATATATATATATATATATATATATATATATATATATATGGGTCTCCTACAGATGACTGAACTTCCATAAGGTCGACTTTCTTATGCCTGAGACCATATGATTGACTTTTGGAAGTTCAAACATTCTGAACGGAGAGCTCCCTATAACGCAGAATGGGGAAAATTTCCATTTTCCACACTGTAGTGCAATAGTTGGTATATTTAAATAGCAGGGGGTGTAGGGGATGCAACCCCCCATGGGGGGTGCAGGGGGCTTACCCCCCCTGTTAGAAACATGTAGGTAGGTTTTTTTTTTTGTTTTGTTTTTTTAGATGTTCAAGATTTCAAAAGTTGAACATATGATCTTGGCCATATGGGTATCGGCTTTTTGAAATTTTGATCATGTATAGTAGACTCCTATATATATATATATATATATATATATATATATATATATATATATATATATATATATATATATGAGTCTATTTTAAATGTCTGTTTACCATTTCATCAATGTTCAAACAGCAAAGCAAAAACGTCAAAAGTGTAAAATCACTAACTCCCGGAGCATTGTATTTCCTTTCTGGGAAAGTAACCACTTGGCCACCAATGATAAGATTACAAGCATAAGCAAATTACACCCATCAAAGTGAGGGGCTTTGCCCCACACCCCTCCATGTGGGGGGGGGCTGCACCCCCCTGCAACCCCGTACTTAAATCTGCCAACTTTGAGATTGCACTACAGTGGAGAAAGGGCAAAGTTCACCACGGTGGCCAAGTGGTTAGTTTCCCGGAGAGGAAATACAATGTTCTGGAGTTCATGATTGTAAGCTTCCAATGTTTTTGTCTCACTGTTTTGAATGTCAGCCACATGGTAAGCCAACATTATGAAGGGGACCTATATATATATATATATATATATATATATATATATATATATATATATATATATATATAGATATATATAGATATGTATGTGTGTGTGTGTGTGTCTGTGTGTGTGTATATATCTATATATATATATATATATCTATGTATATATATATATCTATGTATATGTGTGTGTGTGTGTGTGTGTGTGTGTGTGTAAAAATAGATAACTTCACACAAATCATAGAAAACATAAGCCTGAACGTTAGCACAAACTATTGCACAGTAACTCCTACCCAGCTGTAAAATGAGCAGAAACCTTACCCCAAGTTTTTTTAATCTGCTTTGCCAAAGTGACAGCTATTCTGCTGAGCTATAGGTTAAATGCCAGCTGTGATGGATAACATGCCCCCCTTCAGACCTAACGGTCAATAATTTTATGCCAAAGCACTTGTGAAGGGGTATTAGGATTGTTGAATATGCTGGCAAATTTACTCAGTGCAGATCACAGCATGAATTTCTTAAGGGAGAACAATGGGATACCATTTAGAAATGCTCAACATGTCTGCACACGTTCTCCCTATTTTGTGATAATGCTAAAAAAATGAGTAGTGTAGAATTAAAAATCTATTAATTCAGCTGTGTTTCTCAACTAGTACAGTGCCTTACTATACTGCTCTGGTTTCACTGTTGAAAAACAGCTCTCGTGCCATGGAAAGGCTTGCTACTGTCTGTAAAATGTTGAAATCAAGATGGCTACTATCATGATTTTTTCTACTTCCCTCCCTCAAACTGGCATCAGAATAATAGTATTTGTATTCTTGTGAAAAAGTGCAAAGACGCCACAGCTCCATAGTCATACCCACACCCATAAAGTGTTAAAAAAGAGCTGCATTAAGTGAGAAACTTCTATTCCTTGTTGTTTTTGCCTGGCGAGTGTTATTTTGCTGTTGGATGTTCAGAAACGCTTCTCTGTCAGCCATTATCTCATCCTATATTGCATTACCATTTGTTAAAAGGTGAGATTTAACACTATTTTGTTCACATCATAACTTGTTCAAAGGACTTTGCATCAGCTGCTCCTTGCTTTTGAATTTTTCCATTTTTGATTTAGCTTGCCTCTTAACTTAGTGCTGTATCATCTTCATAGCTGTCCTTAGGCATAGGCCAACTAGGCAGCCGGCTAGGGCGCTGCTCTAGCAGGGGTACTTTTCCAGTATTTATCTAGTGTATGTAGACCAGGATGGGGGCACCAGGTGGTGTGGTAGGGGGCACCGTGGAGCCCTTTTGCCTAGGGCACCAGTTGACCTAAGGCCACTCCTGGTCATCTTGTTAATACAGACAGTTGCATTCTGCTAGAAGTGTGTTCTGTTACCAGACCTCCTAATTTCATGCACATGTGAGCCGAGTTCTGCTCTACTGCACTTTTTTTAACATCACTTAAATTTGTTTGGGTTTTTTCAAATGAAAACACAACGCACATGGTACAAGTAGAACAGTTAATAGATCCTGCACAAACAAGCAGCACGTATAGCAGTCTTATCTTTGATGGAAAGCAGTATGCAATCTAAAGATGCTTCTGAAAATGCATGCCTACAGCATCAAACAATATACAGCTGTTTTTATTTTTTTTTCCTTGGACTGATATCCTATACAGCAAATCAGCAAAATCGGCAACCTTTGCAAGGCAGTCAAAAAACTATAAAAGTCTTCCCGAATAGTTAATGCTGTTCTGTGTCGTTTTCTCTTGAGTATGATAGCTTGTGTTTCTGTGCTTCATTCGGTGAAATGATTTCTATATTCAGTGTTTTGTGCCTTTACACCTTGTTGCCACATGTTTGCAACTACACTTCTGGGGAGGAAACATTTCATTTTGGTGCTTGCACAAATACTAAGTGGCTCTATGGGGAGGAAATATTTCATTTTGGTGCCTGTGTGAGTACTGCAAGGCTCATTGTGGGAAATGTTTCATTTTGGTGCCTGTGTGAGTACTGCAAGGCTCATTGGGGGAAATGTTTCATTTTGGTGTTTGTGTGAGTCCTGCAAGGTTTGTTGGGGAAGTGTTCCATTTTGGTGTTTGTGCAAATACTAATGGACTCATTGGGGAAGAAATGTTTCATTTTTGGTGTTTGTGTGAGCACTGAGGGACTCATTGTAGAAGAAATGTTTCATTTGTGGCACTTGTACAAATACTGAGGGACCTGTTGGGGAAGAAATGCTTCAGTTGGATTTCATTTGGCACTTGTGCATACTTGGACAGACTTCCAAAAGGTCACTGGGGAACCGTTTCATTTTGGTGCCTTAAGGAGTGCCATCAGGACCTGTGCCCTGTTTATAGTTGAGGGGATGTGTTATCAGGAATTTCAAGGAGGTAGTGGGGGAGTGTGGATGAAGTTTGAGGTAAATTTATTTGTCAGAAATTTGCTATGTCATCCTGGTCAATGAAGGTTGTGCCATTTAACACCTGCAGACTGAAGTGTGCTAGCTTTAAAGTTCCTGATATAACTGAAGAAGGATTTGTGATTGTCCTTAGCTTGAGGGGCTATTCTGACCTCATAACTGGCCTTGTTGAACCTTATTAGACCTCTTGTTTTTTTGGTCAGTTGATTCAGAGGGCTCTTTTCTTTCATAGTTGCTCTTTCTGATTTTGGTCATGATTTTATTTATTTTGTTATATACCCTGTTATAGTTAGGATTGCACTAAGTGGGGTTTGCATTTGGTGTTAAATCTTGGTTTGCCTCCATTAGGTATGGCAGCTTCAATGCAGCCATTTACATGTTTGTACTGGGCTTCTGTGAACAACTCTGCATAGGCAGCTGCATTTTTGGGATTTGCTGTAGCCTTGAATTTTAATAAATTGTTGCTTAACAGGATGTAGTAAGATATACAATAGTTACTAACTGTTACCGGTTTAGTTAGGTTTTCTGGGTTGATTTTTTTTATTTCAAGAAGACCGCTTTATGATTTGACCTCACCAATGAGGACACGACATAGTTGGGTGGGGTCAATGCTATCCCATGTTGGCAAGTACCAGGTCTAATATGTACGATTCCCTGGTTGGAGTGCATAATATTTGATCTAGGGTGCTTGTTTTGACAATGTCCAGGAATGTTGTGGCTGTGAGTTAGAGGGAGTATACATTTTCCATTCTATAGAGTGGTAATTAGAAGTCTCCCATGAATAAAGTGCATGGATTTTGATCACCTCCAGTAGGTCAAAGACGGTGCAAGTTGTGAGATTTGTTTTCATAGTGCGTGACCTGTAGTTGGCCAGGATTTGGTACGGAACCTTGCATATGGAGATCTGGATGTGGATGAACTCTAGGGCATCATGCCATATAACTAACCCAGAGTGGTATTTGTTGCTAACATAAATTGGGATACCTCCACCTTTTTCCCCTGTCTGTGGTACTTATTGAATGTGTGGCAGGCACTCTAACCTTGAAGTTCAGAATACTCTCTGTGGCTTTAAACTAAATCTCGGTAACAGCACAAATGTTTACAATCTTCAGAGTGAAGAGAGCTTGTAGTTTTTTCTTATTATTTGTCTTCATAGGACCAGTGTGTTTTTTTGTAAAGCAACATGCAAGACTTACTGTATGGCAGCTGTGTGTGTGGAGCAAAGGTGCAATGCAGTATATAGCCACCCTGTTGCATCAAAATTAGCTGACTGAATTGTAGACAGGTGTGGTTATGAATGCTAGGTGATGGTTAATCGGCTTTTACTGCATGGCAGGAGTTGTCTGGATAAAAGCAACTGGCCTTGTCATTTTCTCAGTTTAATAATTCATCTCTCACTAAATAAGCCATTAACTGACTCTTAGAATATCCTATCATTCAGAGCTTATGGGGGTTGTGGCCTGCATGCTCAAGGCTGTTTAAATGGATTTTAACATGTGCTTAGTAGCAGCTATTGCTGTAAAGCCAGCCCTGAGCAGAAGTGTGCAGAGGGCTGGGTTGTGAATGTCATTACTACTTTTATTTTTCTTTACTGCCCCAGACTGTAGGCTTAATGCTGTTGTGTCTTTCAGCTTTTCCCGGTTAGGGGTCGCCACAGCAGAACTCCGGTCCGCTAATGATTGGTAGTTGAATTTTACGTGCCGAGTTACCAGCCCTGACGCACAACCTTCAACGAAGGTACGCCCATTCACGCATGTCTCCACGCAGAAGACGCTCTAGCTGAGAATCAAACCGGACAGCGTTTTACTGTGAAGCGACAATGCTACCACAGCACCACCATGCAGTTATATATTTCGCAGTTGTTACAGTGCATTTATTTCTACATCAGTTAGTAGAAGTCTTGCCCAATTAACTCGTATTGAAAAGATTCCAGAAAAAACAAACGAAGAAGACCAAATGTCTTGCTTTAATCATGATTTTTGTTCCACCCATTTTTAGTTCAAAAGGTTTATTTAAAATAATGTAAAATGTACCTCAGCATCCCTTGGCTTAATGCATTTATTTCCTTTGACCTGCTGCTGTTTTTAACAGACAACATGCAACTGCTTCCATGGATGCCAAAGGGTATTGGCTATGATTAGTAAGTTGTCAACATAACTCGCAACCATCACTAATTTTGCTCATTCCTTCCCACAGTTAGATTATTTTTTCTGTGAGGCAGATGAGTCATAAAATACTGAACCATTAGATTTAGAGACTTCCCTAAGTATAAATTCAAATCCTTGTTTTCCACCAACTTTCAATACTAACAGTATATCAAGGTGTCCATAATAATGGGACTTTCCATAAGAAACTTGCATTATATAGACATTCTATCTTATTTACACCATAATTAGGAAAATATACTCATTCAACTATTTTCCAAGAATTATCCTCAAGGCTCAAATGTGTCATTCTACCACTGGCAGGTCCACCATCAAATAAAATATGCTCATTGTTGGTATGTACAACACTGAGCATGTTGCTCAACTAGAAAGGACACAAACTAAAAAGAGTCCAACGAAAAAATTCCATTAATATTTTACATCCCCTTCCTTTAGCATGGTTAAGGTATTAGTTATTGGTTTTGTGGATGTGCAAAAGGTCCATCAGGGTGGGATCCAAGGATGCCTTGTTGCCAGGTATAGATCACTTTTCAACAGTGTGTAGGAAACAAGAGTAGAGAAATAGGGATTTTAGGGGATCTGTATAGGAAATGTTAACAGCCTATATTCTTTTCTTGTGAGCAGCCTCTGTAGGCATTCCAGTTGCTGCATGTGCCTGGTCAACCTGGATGCCATGCCTTGTTGAGAAACTTACTACCTTAGATGGTTTACCTTCATAATGCCGATCTCAATATGGTTGATCCCACTTCCACGAATACCGAAGTGCAAACGTCCCAAACGTTGAATACCACATATCCAAATGGCAAAATCTTGCCCACTTTTTGACCCATGGTAGCAATGGTGTGGAGGTGTGACATGGCCGGAAATGTCAAAATTCGACATTTTAAAAGTTTTGTGGTTCTGGTTTTGCAGAAACGGTTCGACGATGTGGCCGGTTGATCATATGTGATCGACGACATAAAGATAAACCACCTTAGGGTTTACCTTCATAATTCCAATCTCAATATAGTCGACCCCACTTCCACGAATACTGAAGTGCAAACATCCCAAACACCGAATAACACATATCGGAATGCAAAATCTCACCCCCCTTTGTGACTCATGATGGCACTGGTGTGGAGGTGTGGCATGGCCGGAAATGTTTTGCAGTTCTGGTTTCATGGAAACGGTTCAACGATGTGGCCGGTCGATCATATGTGATCGATGATATGAAGGTAAACCACCTTAGACACATGTTAGTCAAAAAATATGTTAAGCCACTTGTGTCCTCAAATCCCACATTGCTGGGACCACACTCAGTGGTGTGCGTCAAATGAGGCAGCTTCCCATGGTGACTGACTTCCTGAACTTTTGGCACTGAGTTTTAGGCTATGGCTCTGGCACAAGTTATTTGTTTGGTAGTCCCTCCTTTAAGATGTTAGTGTCTTGTAGGGATTTTGACTGCTCATCTGCAAACCTTGTCAACCAGAGGCCCTTGACAATGGCTTTGTCATCTGAGAAATAATTGATGTAAAGAGCCTTGAGGGGAATATGTTATTGGCCAGCCTCTTTCTGGAGGAGGTCATTCTGGTCAAAACTTGCTAGGTCCTACCTGAGAATTAGCTAGCTATCCAGTGAATAACCAAGGGGTTAATGCCTAATTCCCTCAGATTATTTACATTGGCTGAGTGCAGTATTTAATAAATGCCTTAACCAGGTCAAGGTAGGTAGCATGCATTTTTTTTGCCACCTCCATGGCCTTGATGACCTATTCAATGAAGTTCACCTAGTTGATTAGGCATTCTTTTCCTTTTGACAAAGCCGGACTGGATTTGATCCATTGTCTGAAGGTTTCTTATGTCATTATTAAACATCCATGATTCTTTCTATGACTTTGCATATGAGACTAGTCAGACTAATGGGTCTGCAGGTCTAGGGTCTATTGATGGGCATCTGTGTGTGTGTGTGTGTGTGTGTGTGTGTGTGTGTGTGTGTGTGTGTGTGTGTGTGTGTGTGTGTGTGTGTGTGGGGGGGGGTAACTGCTACAGTCCTCTGTTCATGTGTCACAAACTCTGGTTGGAAGTTATGGTTTAAATAGGGACAACAGAGGTCAACATAGGTCATGATTCAGGCTATGCAGAAGGCATCCTGCAACATAATTGTAGATCATCTGTGCCTTGAAATATTTGCAGAACTCATTTAGGATCTGCCCATTAGTGATACTTGTGGTGATTATGTTGGTATTACTTGTAGGGTTGGTGAGGGTGGGGCCTCAAATTGGATCTGAATTTGTCAGTCAGCAGCTGTACTATATCTTGCAGCTCCATATAACGGCTCCATTAACTATCAGATCTGCACTCTGTTGTGTACTGACTTTGAGGTCTCATACATAGCTAAAGAGAGCCTTGTGAATGCCTTGACATGGGAGGCTATATTTCCCTAAAAATCAGAAGATTTGAAATCTGATTGTTGTAGGGTAGAAGTATAACGTTATTGCAACAATGAATTTTTGTAATATCTTCTGTTACATGAAGCTTACCTACACAGCTGGACTTTACCTCTATCACATCTGCCATAGGGTAATGATAGGACACTATTACCTTGTAAGCCTGCAGAGGCACTTTTAACATTTCTAAGACAAGTGAACAGCAACACCCGCCTCTTACCAATGATGCCATCTGTTTAGATGCTGCAAATAATTTCTGCAATCACAAGATCAACTTCAATACCTCACTTAAGTTAGTCTGACTCAACGAATCACCAGTATTTTTTCCAGTCATTCTTGTTATGCAAAGCCTGTTGTGAATGGAATGTCTCATTTTATCTTTGGCATTTTCAGTGACTGCCAAGCAATAAAGGACAGTTGGCAGAAACCGCTTCTGATGATAGAGGGATTCTGTTTTGTATCATCGGGAGTAGGTATATTTAAGCTTTGGGGTGTTTCAGCTTTTTTTTTTAACAATTGCATTCATGTTGTTCTATCAAACGATATTGTGATTCTGCTTACCTTTGCTTCTTCAAAACTCTTATTCCATGCAAGGGGTTCATAGTGGCCCTAGCATAGTGCTTGTCATTTATTGGCAAAGAAACCATACCCAGCATCCTAATACCATATGACTTTTCATCTTAGTTTGTTAAGAGTGTGTTTGCTCAAAGCAGGAGTCAAATATTTTTGATTGTGTGGAACTTGGAGGATTTTTCAGAAGTGTAGTATATGTACTATAATTCTTTTGTATTGTCAGCTGTCTGTACTCAGCTACCTCTGTTGATATTTTGTTTGAATAATCTGTGTATTGATATTAGCATTGTATTAAACAATTGGAGTACAGCAGATACTTCTTGGGATGATCCATTATGATAACTTTTCCTGAGTGGGGTCCATTTTCCCCTATAGTCGGCTTATTGTGGCCATGGACTTCCCAGGGCAGCAGCGTGCAAGATGGGGATATCAAGCTGAACCAACATATCCTCCAGATGACCCAAAAAGAAAACACTGGCGTGTGAGCAGCAGCAGAAGCAGCATGAAACTGCAAGTCAAGTATCCAGATCTCAGTAGTTTGTCTGACATGAAGTTGTGCTTACGCAGTAACTCCATAATGAGCACTGCACGACTGCTACTGTTTCATCACCATATGCTAATGAGAAATTGAGAGAATTAAACCCACTCTTAGATGTCAACACCCACATCACTAATCATCCATCCTTCATATCTGATTGCTTATTACTGCAAATCCTGCAGACGATATTGAGACAGCACTATATGCTACGAGGAAGATTTCTATACACACAGTGGACAAATAGGTGCAACTCTATCTTGAGGTGTGTGTGTGTGTGTGTGTGTGTGTGTGTGTGTGTGTGTGTGTGTGTGTGTGTGTGTGTGTGTGTGTGTGTGTGTGTGTGTGTGTGTGTGTGTGTGTATGTTATGTTAGACACACACACAGACATGCACCAATACTACAAAAGCACTTTTTATTTATAGAAACTCATACCATACAGCTTTCTGCAAACAACCTAACTACTCTCCACTATCTTAACTATCTATAAACTAACCTACAAACCTCTCCCCACCCTTTACTGCACCTCTTTCTTTCCATTTCTCATAATACCCCTTTCATTACTATACCACATGGCCATCATGTTACCAGACCTCCACCTTCTTCTACCTACAAATTAAACTTCACCATCTCAACTCACAATGGCAATAAGTCACTTGCTGTTGTTTTGCACAATCATTACACTAGTTCACTTCCCACATAATATCCTGTCTCCATCACAAACACATCTACATTACATCACAAAACCCTCTTTCTCTTCCTGTCTATCTCACCTTCTCTGAATCAACATACATCCGCAGATCCGTTCTCTTAGATATATTGCAGTTAAGAATAACACTTTTTCAGCAGCACTAAAAGTCAGACACAAATACAAATGGCACCATACCTTTACTCACCCCACCTCCATCCTGAAACTTGTTGAAAATATTCACCCTAACCCTGGACCCAAACATCAATTACCCACTATGGCCAACCCATTACTTTCCAATACTCCCAGCACAACCTTTCCATCGGGTAATGAATCTAACCCCATTCTTTTCAATATTAACTTCAGATGTATCTTCAACAAAATTCTTGATATCTATGCATATCTAGATTTTTACTCCCCCAGACCTTCTAATCACCACTGAAATCTGGCTAAAACAAGAAATAACCGACAATGAACTTATTCCTCCAGGTTTTAACATAGTCAGAATGAACGGAAAACTTAAAAGAGCAGGTGGTATTGCCACTATTTGTAAAAACAACTTAGAAATAACTCCAGTTAATCTAAATATCCCCAGATTTTAATAATGCTTAACTTCTGATTGCATACCTTAAAATCACCAAAAAGAAATCTATATGTATTTCAGCAGTATACATCCCACGGTCAAAATTATGCTACACTGGATATATGACAACATCCCAGGACACCTTTATCTTAGGTGACCTGAATATAGACTGTCAATCCATAAATAGTAGAACCCAAAGGACTCTGCTCACCTATTTGGCTTTCCCCAAATTAATAAGCTCTACCACCAGAATCAACAAAAGCACTAACAGACAGTCCACGGTAGACTGGATATGGACAAACAAGCCCCATAATATAAAATACTCTGGTTGCTTAGCAGATACTATAAATGACCACCTCCCAACCTAATTAATCAGACAACAACATGGTTTAATAAACAAATAATATAAAAACAAGTGCTCAATTTAACCAAATTTGATAAGGACACATTTATTACAGCCCTGTCCCACTACAACTGGAATCTATTAAGAGTAATGCCCCAAGATGAAGCAGTTACTTATTTCAATTACACCTTCCTAAAAATACTAAATGAGATTACAACAGTTAGGACAAGAGGTGTAAAAACAAGCAACACCATGGCTTATAAGTGACCAAACAGCTCATGATGCAAAGAGATAAAGCATGCAAGGAATGGTATTAGAATAAAACACACATGCCTATCAAAATTTTAGATATGTCAGAAACCATGCAACAATTCTTGTTAAATTTGATAAGAAATCATATTACAGTAATCTACAACATAATCACCAAAACAACCCCAAGCTTCATTGGTCCTCTCTAAATAAACTGTTACACCCTGGCCATACCACTACACCATATCCTTCCACTTTAAATAACAGAGCCCATTGACACTCAGTTCAACACTCATTTTATCCTGTTCTGTCTCTAATCCAATGACAACCTCACTTCAGCCTGTTGACTTTCATCTAGTCTCAAAAGCAACACACTGTCTTTTAGCTTTCAGCCCATCCCAACATCAACCATAAAAAATTACTAGCCAGATTAGAAGCGACAACCTCAAGTGCCGATAACCTTCCCACTGAGTTCCTTAAAATAGGTGCAGAAGCACTAGCCTTTCCTGTCTCCATTTTAATTAACTGGTCAATAAGTGAAAAATATGTCCCATCCATCAGGAAAAAATCTATTATTATACCCCTTTGCAAAGGAGGTACTTCAACAGAGTTAGGATAGCAATAGGTCTATATATATATTTTTTGTCACCACTCTCTAAAATCCTTGAGAAATGTACTCACTCTCAGCATATGAAAAATATAACCAAACGCAACCTCCTCTCCAAAACCCAGCATGGTTTCAGGCCCAACCACAGTACTACAGCTGCCCTCCTTAACTTCAGCAACATAGTAAACCAATACATAAATGAGGGAAACCTTGTTTCTTCCCTTTTCCTTTTTTTTTCAAAACAGGCTTATTGTTTTAACATATAAGAGAAATATCATAACAATTTTATACAAGTAATTAAAAATAGGTATTATTATAATATTCAACAAAACAACTAAAGTATTTACAAAGACATCCATTACAATCAGATCAATTAATTAAACTAAAACACCATGCTATTGAAATTAGAATTTTTTTAACAAATTTTGTAAATTATCCCATACAATATAATAAGATGTTTTTCTATTTGTTCTTGTCCTAATTGTGTTTATTTCCATATGGCACACTATATTCATAACATTTTTAAATTCATTGAACAAAGGAGGTGTATCTGAAATCCAATTTCTAGTTATTATTTTCCTAGCCACTGCTAGAATAGACCATAACAAGGGAAGCTTAACCTTTTTAACACTTCGAGGTACAGGTGTGTTGAATAATATAAGAGATTTAGAAATAATGAAATTATCTGTAAAAAGAGCCTGCAAAAATTCATTAATTGACTTCCAGTATTCTTTCAATTTTATACAGTCATAAAACATATGAGCCCAGTCAGCATTAATTTCTACATTACATCTCTTACATAAATTATCTTTATTATTTATTTTATTCATCATCAAAGGTGTATAAAAAGATCTATGTAAAATGTCCATGTATAAAGTCTCCAGACAATGGAAGACGTAGTTCTATAAGCAAATTCCAATATATATTGTTTATCTTGTTGATTTGGTGGGTCCCCATTAATAGAAGTGAAATAATTCCAGTATGAATCTACACTGTAAAAGTTTCTTGTCTGATAATTTTATGTATGTATGAAAGTTTACCTTTATCAGAAACTTTATGTTGTAAATTTAATATCAAGTAATCAATCAGTGTTGGAATAGATTCTTTAACTGTTATAGACATTAGATCTATTTTATTAATGAGATGTTGTCTAAAGGTCTGAACCTCTAACCAGCAAGTTTCTCTTAGATCAAATTCTTGTTTTAAGAAATCTAGATTTTTAACTTTATTATCAGATATCAACTGATACCAGTACTTTAGATCATTATCTATAGCTAAATGAGTTCCTTCAGAAGTAGATGACAAAAGCATACCCTGAGTATACATTACAGGGAATACAATAAAATTCCATTCCCTATACTTAGGGTGCATGAATATAAAGTTACGATAGCTAATAATAATATTTAATGGGTAACAAACCATATGTTTAGGTGTAATAGGTGAAGTACAAAATTCCTTTAGTAACCATAACATGGAGTTATTTACAATCATATTTTTATGTGTTAAGGAGATTTTCATGAAGTGCATACTAATTAGCTCCCAATAATCTTTCCATTTTGCGAGTTTCTTCCCTTTTCCTTGACCTTTCCAAAGCATTTGACACAGTGTTGCACCAAAATCTCCTTTCTGAATTTGCAACTCTGGATCTCCCTTACCCCTTCCTTTCTTGGTTTCACAGTTATTTATGCATTTGGCACTAGCCAACTAAATGGCAACAAAACCTTTCAACATTTCAACCAATGTCTGTTGGTGTTCCCCAAGGGTCAATGATTGCCCGCCTTCTATTTAACATTTTCATAAATAAATTTCATACAACTACATAACTTGCCACTCTTGTACAAAACACCAGTGATTCAGCTTTTATCTGCTCTGCCCCATCTGTAACAAAATTACATAAAAATCACATAAATATTTCACTGATATTAAAACATAGCTAAAAATTCTAGCTTGCTGCTTAATGCGAAAAAATAAGGATATGCTGTTTACTCCGAAACAGCACCTTAACCAGAAACACACATTTCATATCACCTCAAGTAATAACACAAAAATAGAAACCATAATCCAAACTAAACTGTTCAGTCATGATAGATGATGACCTGAAATTCATCACCCACTTATTCATTCCATCAAGAAAACTCACCAAAACTTGTATGCAAAACACTACCAGACAGATCAAGCAAGGATCACCTTAGCAGCAACATACATTATTCCTTCTCTGTTGTATGTTTCTCCTATTCTTATAAATATCAACACTATGTATAAAACAAAACTCACCTCCTGCTACTACAAAATAGCTACATTTGCAACCAACCATATAAAACACACCATTGCCTTGCATTAAAGCAATTAAACTGGCTTGAACTCCCAAACCATTTGACATACTGACAACTGCACTCTGCCCACAACCCATTGTACTCTCCAGACAAATGCCCATCATTACAAAATGCTCTACTTACTGTTCACTCACTAGAGACCTTTGCTCTAGCAATAAACTCATATGTATCATTAAGACATTCAACACTGTTGGAGACTCTTTGTACTCCCATTATGTGTCAAAAGTCTGGAAAGAAATCCCCACTCAGTTAAAGCGGATAGGAAACTTAAGTACAGATAGATTAACTCAGAGGACTCTTCTCCATCTCTGATAGCCATTTTGCTTCCCAATCTTTTGTACCTTATCGCTCGTCCTCATACTATTTCCCTAAACTCCTATTTCTCCTCCTTCTCTCACAACCCAACACTAACTACTATTCCTCCACTGTCCATTTATCCTCCTGCTCATGTCCATATTTTCTCCTTTCATATCTCTATTATCAGTTTTTGAGCTACATTACTACTTGTCTGTCTGTAAATAAGTACTAACCAGAAAAAACACCCCAGTTTGATCTTTTACCTGCAGCCATCTTATATACACACACACACACACATATATATATATATATATATATGTGCACATACACACGAACACATTAACTGCTGTTGTATTTTATTTTTCTATTCAGTAATTAACCATTCTATGATAATTTCTCTCATTTTATGTTAAAATGCTATATTCATGCAAAAAATATTTAAAAAATCATGTAACAAAACTAATGTATAGATGTTTTTGACCTGCAATCACAAATGTGCATCATGTGTAAATTAAATGTGGACCATTCCTCCCTGGGCCTCCACTGAAAATGAATTTTAACCAGTCAAACCTTTCCTGGTCAACAAAGACAAATAACACTATGGGGTGCGTTTGTGTGTGTATAGGGGACATACTGTGGAGTGTGTTTGTGTATGGGTAGACATGCTGTGTGGTGTACATGTGAGGACAGCATACTGTATGCTGTGTTTGTGTGTGTGGAGTTCGTACTATGTGTTGTGTTTGTGTATGGGGGGCATACTGTGTGTTGTGTTTGTGTGTGGGGGCATACTGTGTAGGGTGTTTGTGTGTTGTATGCAAGTCTGAATGATGGAACTGAGGGATAGGAATATTTTCATGGTTGTATAGTTCTTTGAAGGTTGTAACTAAATGAGTGGAGAAATGAATTTAAAACTAAGAAATTTGTTTGCCATAGACAGACCGTGGTGGGAACTATATTGCTGGTTGTGAATTTTGCCACTTTGTTGAAGTTTGGCTGATGGTGAAGAATTGATTGGTAGATATATGAGAGGCATATGGCAGGGTCAGGAGCAGAAATTACATCTTGAGACAAGATTTGTTTCCAGAGATACAGCCTAGATTTTGATGCCTTGCTGAAGATGAAGTTCAAAGTTAACTAGATTTATTAACCCTACCTATTCGTTTGGTGTGTGATACCACTTCTAATTTGGTCTTGAAAAATAAGAGTTGGTTGTTTGGGGGAAGAGATAGCAGTGAACATTAGTGTTTTGTAGGATTCAGGAGGAGTTGTCAGTCTAAACTAAAAAGTCACGGGAGTGGATTACTGAATTGTGAAGCTGAAAGACATTTACAAACAGTACAGAATAAAGGGCCAGTATAGCATAGCAAAAAGTAGTATATAGCTTAAAGATAATGAATAATGTGCAATGGCATGAAGTATTGGTGCTGACTACACTGCATGGATTGACATATTGATGTACAATATCCAAGACTGTGGCGACCCCTAACTGGGAAAAGCTGAAAGAAGAAAAAGAAGGCATTCACAACATAAAGATGACATTACATGCCTAATCATATTGAGTGAAGTTTATAGTATAACACTGGGACCCACAGCTGATAATTTGCAATAGTTGTACTAAACTAATACTGGATTACATTAACTGGCTATTGACACTATTTGACACTTTCCCATTAATGTCTTTACTATTCCATGCAGCTCATCGATGAACTTCTGTATACTACACAAACAATGTTGCAAGACTTTGTCATTGAAGTGCCTAGTGGGAAACACACAGTATGCATAATTATGGGCTGCATTGACTTTTCAGCACATTATCTGAAAGGGAAAAATTCTTTCAGTTTAGTATTCTATTGCATGTTTATATAATTTGACAAGTACTTGATGAGTTCTCAGTATTTTATCTCTGTGCCCCAAAGTGATATCCATGTGCAGACAAAGAATTGAAGTGAGGCAGTGCCAGAGGTGTCAGAGCCAATTGTGGTGATACACCAACAGGAGAATGTGCTGTTATTGAGGAACATGGGGAGGTAAGCAGGGTGCAAGACACTGTGAACATAGTCCTGTGGTAAAGCATTTCTTTGGCATACTTGTTAGGTTATGCATGTCTGAGGCAGTCTAAGCATTTTAAAGGATATGTCTAACTGTTCATAAAAGTACTGATAGAGGAGTGCATTGTAACTGTTGTAGCTGACATGAGAACAAAAGGGAAGGCAATACTTATCCTGTAATGTAATACTGTAATATCTTTTTAAGGCAGTGCTACGTGATAAGTATAGCACTGTAAGTACTTTCACATCTGAAAGGGAAAAATTCTTTCAGTTTAGTATTCTATTGCATATTTATATAATTTGACAAGTACTTGATGAGTTCTCAGTATTTTATCTCTGTGCCCCAAAGTGATATCCATGTGCAGACAAAGAATTGAAGTGAGGCAGTGCCAGAGGTGTCAGAGCCAATTGTGGTGATACACCAACAGGAGAATGTGCTGTTATTGAGGAACATGGGGAGGTAAGTAGGGTGCAAGACACTGTGGACATAGTCCTGTGGTAAAGCATTTCTTTGGTATGCTTGCTAGGTTATGCATGTCTGAGGCAGTCTAAGCATTTTAAAGGATATGTCTAACTGTTCATAAAAGTACTGATAGAGGAGTGCATTGTAAGTGTTGTAGCTGACATGAGAACAAAAGGGAAGGCAATACTTATCCTGTAATGTAATACTGTAATATCTTTTTAAGGCAGTGCTACGTGATAAGTATAGCACTGTAAGTACTTTCACATTTAACCAGATATACAAGCATTATTGCCAAAAAATATGCCTGCTCAACTTGGTCAACTTCTTTCAGTCAGTCACCAGAGCTGTGGATGAAGGCAAGGTGGTTCATACAGCCTAACTTGAACTGGCCAAGGCCTTTGATACCATTCCCCACTCATGAATCATAGAAAAACTCATTAAGCTAGGCATCAACCTCTATAGCACTAGGTGGGTTGCAAACTGGCTCATAGGTAGAACCCACAGTGTGAAAATAGCTGACTCCAAGTCAGACCGCCGACCAGTCATGAGTGGAGTCCCATAGGGTTTGGTCCTGGGACCTCTCCTGTTTGGTATCTACTTCTCTGAAGTCCAGGCCAACACAAAGGGACTCTGGCTGACAAAATTCACAGACGATTACAAGTTGAGAGCTATTATTAACTCCCCAAGTGATGTTGACATCCTACAGAAAGGCCTCACTGAGATCAACGACTGGTGTCAGAACCATGGCCTTAAGCTCAATGCCAAAAAATGTGTCATCATCCCCTTTGAGAAAAATCCAGTTCCCATGAATTACTACATCGATTGTACTTCACTGAACACAGAAGGCATTATAAGAGATCTGGGAACAAAGGTTGTCACAACCTCTCTTTTGACCACCACATTGCCACTGTGTTCAGAAAGTCCTTCTATGTGGCACATCTCATTACTAAGAGTTTTGCATCCAGGAAGAAAGAGGTCATTGCCTCCCTCTACTCTTCCCTCATTAGGCCAATCATTGAGTACAATGCCCCATTTGGCATGTACCTCACTAAACACCTGCAACAACTGGAGAGGCCACAAAAGTACCTTACAAAGAGGATCCTAGGCCTTAAACATTTGTCCTATATGGACAGACTAAAAAATCTCCAACTATTCTCTGTCTCATATTGTCTACTTTGAAGCAATCTCTGCTTGACTTACAAAGTCATGTCTGACCCTGTTAGAAATGCTACATCTGAAAAAATCCAAATCCTTCCACACCACACACTCCAGAGACCTCAACCTCATTACCACAATCAACAGAACATGTTGGAGGGACAGGTTCATAACCCAGAGACTGCCCATGCTATGAAATAGACATGTCAGGCAGAGCACCTCACTGGCTCTCTTCAAGAGAAATCTTGCTGAGTGGATGGGAAATAAAAAATTCACCTCAGGTATCACACCAGTGGCTGTACTCGACAGAAGCACTGGGAACTAAGATCGGGTGGCACAATGCCAGGGTAATCCTATGGGCTAGGCTTGTAAAGGCTCCATGGCTATTAGCCTAGTACACACCTATGAACCTATGGAATGTAGCATTCCACTGTAGTCTTAAAAGAGCTGTCTACTGGCAATATAGTGGCTGTATTTCTATTGTTCTCTTTAACACCATTGTTTAAAGTTACAATGCTACTAATTTTATACATGTATATTATAATTCATTACATTTTACGTCTAATGTATGATTTGTAATAAATTAGTTAAATATTTAGTTGATTCAAAACATAAATATTAATGCTGTTTCTAGCAACACAGTCTGCATGCTACTGACTAATGTGTACTACCAGAAGTGTTTTAGTAATGGTACATATAAATAACAATTCAAATCTGGAATGTATATATATATATATATATATATATATATATATATATATATATATATATATATATATATATATATATATGTATGTATATATATATATATATATATATATATATATATATATATATATATATATATATTCCTAATCTGGAACTTCTTTATGCCTGTAAAAAAATATATATATCCCAATTAGCAAATCGTACAAAGATCCTGTAAAGAAATGACAAATAGGCGATATATAGGTAGATAGATAGACAGATAGAGGGATATATAGGTAGATAGACAGATAGATAGATAGACAGATAGATAGATAGATAGATAGATAGATAGATAGATAGATAGATAGATGGATAGATATTTAAATAGATAGATAAGTACTTTTTTAATAAATAGGTTCCAGTTCCTAATTAGCTGGGTTAATACCTGTTCCTGCCTGAGAATGATATTTTCCTGAGAATAAAACTTAATGTCCAGAAAGAAGAACTCTATAAAATCCAGGAAAAAATAAATAAAAGTCAATGAAATGGTACTGATGAGAAAACTTAAAAATGGAGACCATATAGCCTTATTGTCAGCTGTAAATCTGCTAAATATTCCTATTATATAAGCAAAAGAGATGCTGATTCTTCTACAAAACAGAAAACAAATGGAAAAAATAGTATTCTTTATCTTACACAGTCTCTGCATCAGTTTGTCTTCATAGTTCCATCCCTAGGAGGCTTTGTTGTAATCTTAAGATCATTGTTAGACCCTGTGGAGCTCAGTGTGGTTCAAGATGGATATATAGATTTGCTGTGTAATGAAACTGAACCTCATTGCTTAGACGGCATAAACAGACAGCATGATTATTGACTTGTTTTAGAATAACATTTGATCTTGTTTATTAGATAAGGTTGTTTCAAAGACATAATGATTACTTAAACTAGTTCCCATAAACTTGAAGGACGACTGTGTCATGAAAAGGGGAAAATAATTTGATAATATATTAATGTAATATGCATTTTCACCAGTGTTCTAAATGAAACCATATATCCTGCTCTCTGACTGCAAGTAATGTACATGAGGTCAGTAAAAACTGGCTTTACCAGCATACTGGACTGTGTTTCAGATGATTTCCAGCTTTGTAATCTTTCTTAAATAAAGAAATTGCACAAACACTGAAGCTGAGGTAACCCTGAAAATATGAGTAAAATATATTTTTAACATTACCATGCCAGCTCTTATAAAGGATTTGTATTTGTTTTATTACAGTAGGTGTCAGTATCCTGCTCAGCATGTTTTTGTGCATTTAAACCACCCTATTATGGTATATGTTAACAAGCCATCTGGAAGTGTTTGTAATGTGAACTTCTAAAGAATGTGTAAATAAACTGTATGTATAAAGATGTAATTAAATGTCAGTTCTTTAGACATGCGAGGTTGCACAATAAAGACAGCGACATGTATTCTTTCTTTGATACTTTAGCTAACGACTTCTGCCAGAGAGTATATAGCGAATATAAGGTGCATCAGCTACAGGATGAAATGTTGATGCATAGACATGATAGAGCACAACCATATTTTGGTGATGCCTCAAATAATACACAGACACCTAGGAAAATAGGGGGTGACACTGTAAGGCTATCATTGAGCTATTCTAATAATGCATATAATGTTTGTAACACCACTAAGAAACACTGGAATATACTTATGACAGACCCTAAGCTTAAAGAAGTGGTAGGCTGTGAACCTAAATTTAGCTTTAAAATTACAAATCGATTAAGAGAATGTTATATTATAAATCCTTTGGGATGAGAACAGACTCAAATCTGACATTGAAAGGGACGTTCAGATGTGGTGGTTGCAATGTTTGTTTGCATATCACTGAATGTAACTGCTTCTTACATCCAGTTACTGGCCGCAGATTTTACTGTAACTTTTATGCTGACTGTGATACTCAGAATGTTGTTTATTTTGTTAAGTGCGTTGTATGTAAATGTTACCAAGGGGGGAAGACAAATCGTAATTTTAGAGATAAGATTAGAGAGCATGTTTACAGTATGAATAGATCTGATGACAGAAATGCACTTGGTAAACGTGAAAAATGAAGGCTCTGATCATGTTTTTAACTTTTTGGTGCTTAAAGTTTTTATGCCTAATATTAGGGGTGGTGATGTGAGAACAAGCACTGAGAACTTCGAAACCAAATGGATTATTTTACTGTATGCAACTGCTGGTAAAGGGTTGAATGAAAATGTTTCTATGAAACCTGCCCTGAGGTCACGTGATCTCAGGCGCTAATTTTGAGTTGATTAAATAGAGCAGTTGTGTTTCAGTATTTAGATCTGATTAAGCATCCTTTGGTGATGCAAAAGCATTCATCTCTCCTGTTTTATTTTTGATTTTTATATGTTCTTATGTGCTTTTTTTCAATGTTTAACATTAAAGTGTTTGAAGCCATCCGCTTGAGCAGATTTATTTCTATTTTCTGGATTTACTTGTTTGGTCAGCTACAGTTCCCTTGTTTGGCTCTTTAAAGCATAATTAAATGTTTTCTCACTAATAAAAAAATAATTTATGGACAACATTAATAATGCAATCTGTAACCACTCATTTTGGTGAGAGGATGGTGGTATTTTAGTCACTACATGACAGTCAAGTACTTTCCCCGTATGATGTTGCCATGGCTGATGTTAGTCTCTGTCCAAGTCTGAGTTATTAAGTATATTATGTATATTATGTTCAGAGTTACAGGAACCTGTCAACACCGAGACAACTTAAAATCACAAAGACTGTGCACTGACAGTAAGAACTGCATGCCTCACATAGACAACAACGAAATCAAGAGAATCCACATGGTAGCATGACAGTATAGAAAACAGTTATATTTTGTAAATTAGAAAAAAAAAAAATAAAACAATTTAGTCATCACTATGGCTGGCTTGAAACAACAACTTCAGCATTAATAAACCATTCCCAAAGCCACATGACTGACTATGCTGTAGGAAAAACCTGATCAATAAAAAACTCAGTCTTTCTTTTTAAGTGCATTTCTAAATTCCAGCATGAAGCACAGAACAGTGTTAATCATTGGCTACTCCATCTAAAATGAAGGTTATATCCTATTTATCTTGCTTTCCTGTGAATATCACTTCTTGAATTTCAACATGATTTCTTACCACCTCAGATGAGATATTCAATCATTCATAACACCACAAGTCATTCGGCTTCACCGAGACGTTTAGCTGCAGTAATGTATTGTCCTGTGATCAGCAACCACATTGGTGTGGCTGTCCTAAGGGAAGGAGTGTTTCAGTGCAAATCAGACATCCACATTACTGCCTCATTGAATCTGGCATT
Organism: Protopterus annectens; assembly: GCF_019279795.1. NCBI lineage: Eukaryota > Metazoa > Chordata > Ceratodontiformes > Protopteridae > Protopterus > Protopterus annectens. The sequence continues at coordinate 1,320,104,162 of NC_056729.1, forward strand.
TCAGCATAACACCTAATTGCGAACAAATCTTTTCAGGACTATATATTTCCTGATTAGCAAAGCAATACCACAGTAGCAACACCTCCCACATACAGTGAACTGGGAGATCACTTACACTTGAAAATATCAGATTCAAAAACTATATACAAAAATATATTTTTTTAAAGTTATGAGTGTTCCAAAGTAAACTTCAAATAAAGCCAGAGTTGGAAAGATCATTCCACTAATTTTTTTTTTCTCCACTAGTGATGACCTCACACTCATATGTGCTGCTTACTTTCTTTTTCATATGCTCTTTTTGTCCATGTGTTTACTGAACATCAAGCCTTCCTTCACTGGGACATTGACTTTAAATCTCTGTTCCAAGGGGTATTCATAATCAGTCTTGGGATGGCAATTATCCACAGGGGGCTGTCATTCAAAAATCTATGAGGGTTCTGTATATCCTGAGTGCTATACCAGTTATAACTGCATTTATGTTTGTCTTACTCCATCCCTGGGCAGGGGCATATGTTACCCTTGCCACTGAAGAAGCCCATAAGGCTTTCCTTGTAAGAGTGCATTAGTGTTACTTGCCACGAAGGCTACAATGAAGTGGTAGGTTGTTGAACTAAAGATCTTCCCTTGGGATCCACATTTCAATTAGCACTTCTCAAAGGGACTGAGGCAATGTGTATCATGCTATGCCTTTCCCTCTCATCCAGGATGGACTTTAGAAGCCCTGGCACTTTATAGAGCTATCAATTAAACATTGTTCACTTGGGAGAAGAAGTGGACCAAGCATGCAGAAATAACACACTGTGACTAGCTCTTCAGCAATACACTGAAAAATGTTATCTTAAGTAGGCATGGAATGGGTACTATGAGGGGAATATCCCCACCTATGCAGTGATATCCCCTTTAATGCCCTCCCTTTTTAATTTTGCTTAGTAGCCCATCCTTAGTTGGTATGTACAGTAGTCTAATACATTGACTGTCACCCCAGCACATCCTGTTGTACTTTTTCTTTGAGATAGGTGAACAGGCCCTGCCATGTCATTTCTCTTTCACCATCCTTTGGGTCTTCCAGTGCCAAGGCCTCTAACTGGACTTGTCATACCTGGTAACAGTCAAACTTTCATCCCTTTTCACCAGTAAGCCATAGTCAAATATAGTATAAAAATCTATACACTGATCTCTGTATGGGCTCAGACACAGTTAACTAATATCTGAAACTAAAAGTACTTTTCAACATTTTATTTATATACATGGAATTACAGTTAACAGTGGTGTGTGTGCCATTTAACCATTTTTAGCTTTGTCATAAGAATATCATTTCTGCTTAATGGAGAGAGTAAAGATTTGCAATTGAATCTCGAAAGAAGATTTCTTCATTATTAACTCTGTACCCATGAACTACCGCATAGGCAGCAATCTACTTAACACTGAATGCCTGATAAGAGACCTTAGGACCTAGGTGGACAGTAGTCTCTCCTTTGATAGTCACATCACTACAGTCGTCAGGAAGTCCTTCTACGTGGCACACCTCATCATAAAAGGGTTCTCATCCAGGAAAAAAGAGGCCATTGTTCCCCTCTACTCAACACTCATTAGACCCATTATAGAGTACAATGCCCCTTTTGGAAAGTACCTCACAAGACATCTGCAGCAGCTGAAACGGCCACAGACGTACCTCACAAAGAGGATTACTGGCCTCAAATAAATGCCCTATACTGACCACCTCAAAAAACTCCAGCTTTACTCCGTAGCATATCACCTACTCCGAGGTCATCTCTGCCTAACATATAAAGCTATGTCAAACCTAGAGCTATTGGACATGCAACACCTAAAGAAATCCCAATCCCTCCGAGCTACACACTCTAGGGACCTAAACCTTGTCACCACAATAAACATGACATGCTGGAGGGATAGATTCCTGTCCCAGAGACTTCCCAGACTCTGGAACAGGCTACCCATCTATGTCAAGCAAAGTTCATCATTAGCACTCTTCAAGAAAAATCTTGATGAGTGGATGGGAAATAGGAAATACACCCCGGGGATCACTTCTGTTCGACAGTGGCACAGGAAAATAACTTTCTTGGGTGGCGTAAGCCAGGGAACATTGTTGACTAGGCTTACGTAGGCCTTTGGGCCAATAGCCTAGTACCTACCTATGAACCTATGAACCTATAATTGTTTTGCATACATATAAATAAACATAGCATGCCTTCAAAATTTAGTAAATAGACAACAGCCAACACAGATATGAGTCTTAAACGTTAAAATAAACAGTATAGGTAAACACCTGCTGGCAAAGTTATACATTTACATGCAGCTAATGAGTATGCAGATTGGAATTTGTACTGTTTCAGTTTGTTTTTAGAAAACTGCTCAGTCCATGTATTATGCCAAGTAAGAGGCTTTTTTCATTTTATTTTATTTATCCTTTGTTGACCATGTTAGTCCCACTAGGCTAGTAGCCTCTTTTCAGGGGAGACCCAACTAATACTTTTTGGTAGAAATTCTGACCATGATTCAGGCAGTTGGAGGGGCATGCTGGTTGTCAACAAATTACCAAGTTAGTGTCCATGCATAGAAACATGTTGAGTACGGGTGTTACAAGATTAACTATGAAATAACCAGTCCATACTAGTGACTGCTTAAATATCTCCTGAGGCTGCACATGCAGATGAGCCTGTAATACTATGCAAATGTATGCAGAAAATATGGCACCATTATATATGTTTAAGGAGGTGGCTGTGCAACAGTGCAGATCTTCACAGCGCGACCTTTACAGCTCACTTATAATATCGGAGTTGCTGAATATTATGATGTAACAACAGCTCCACAACATTGGCTGGTAGTCACCACTATGGACAGCACTGGTTATGTACATTTTGCAGCTGTCAGTATCAGCAGAAAAGATTCAGATAGCTTCTTACTTTTTTCAAGTAAAATGACACAGATTGCTAGCAATATTCTATTTATTTATTTATTGCAGTTGGTTTACCAGGATAGTCCATTGGGCCTCGAAGAACCCGTTTTCAATGGAGTCCTGGGGAGAAAAGCTCCAAAACAGAAATAAATGTACATTAACATTTGACAGTAATTTCTAGATACATTGTAGTAAAAGAACATAAGCAAAACATAAATGTCCATTAAAATTTGATAGTAACAGCCTTGGTACATGCTATAAAAGCAACAAAAGCAAAACATAAATGCAGATTAATGAGCAAACATAGTAGATGAATAAAGTAGGTTATGGTATTAAAGGGCATGAAGTAGAGTTGGTTATAAAATGGTAGATTGGACCACTTAAGACAATCTTTTATTAAAAATCAATGTAAAACCATACTAAGGCCTCTGCTAGACTGCCTTCATGCTTAGGAATTGTACTATAAAGTGAAACCTTAAATATTAATGATTAAAAGACACATAGGTGTGTGTACTAGGCTAATTGGCCCTGGGGCCTTTAAATGATGAAACAATAAATATGTACCTTACTAGAAACATTATAGAGATAAATGTATATGAACATGAATATCATTTAAATAACTAATTAAGGAAAATGTACATTTTTTAAATAAACAGTAAATATTTAAATTACTATTAAGACCTATGGGCTGTATCATACATAAGTAAACACCCGACTTCTTTATTTAATACATATGAAACTTTTAAAACATAATCAGCAATATAGTGTTACATAATAAAAAAATAACATTTTAGGATTCTTATTCTAACATGAACTAAAATGAGTTGCCACTGGACTTGCATGGTTAATATGCTGACAATTTCCTTGTATTATTACCCAAATATGTCATGTAGCCTGTCCAGTGTAATAAAAACAAAACAAAATAACTATAAAGTACACCCATAGTTAGTCTCCTGAATAGCTCAACTGCTCCAAAATGTCACAATGAATTAAATGTACTCTAGTGGGGCATTCATGATATACTCCAAATTCTCTTGAACTATCCAAAGGCTCAGGAAAAGAGTCAGAGTCCACTGCCATTTGCAGGTAATCATCTTTGACCAATAGTTTTCTGTATGCCAAAACACCGGCTAATAAAACTGTGCTGCAATAAGAATACACCTGTGTGTGTTATCCAGGATAATGGGGAGGATAGTGGCAATTAGCTGGAATGAGGGAATGGTCCTTGTGGGCCTAGACCTTAATCAAGATCACAATCATGAATAGCAGCTGGACTAGGTGAATGGGCAGGCCATGAATATTACTGTCAGTACTATCACTTTATGAGGAATGAGGGACACACCTAAAGAGAAGTCCGTGCCCAGTAGTTCACTACTACCTTCTGAATTATGCCAGCAGATATGGGTGGGACCTCCTAGCACACTGTTTCAAAGTATCCTAAGCAAATATAAATAGCTGTTAGGCTCAATATCTTACTGCAACCAGCTGGTGATCCCAGTGCAGAGACAGTAATCATGTGAGTGACATGGAATAACTCTTTTATCAGGCAGAAGATGGCTTAGGGGAGGCATATTTCCACAAAAGTGTACCCAATCCATTTAATCTCTGTGTATTTGTAAAAAAAAAAAAGCAAACAAAAAAAAAACAGACCTGCAGAGGAATATCATATGATGCAGGATTTACAACCATTAAGAGATAGAACAGGAGGTGCAGAAAGGTGGACTTTTGCAAATATGTCTAGAGTATCACAAGCAGTTAGCATGCAATGCAGTTTGGCCATGCCTTGATATACATACAGCTGTTAACTATTAGCATGCAGTAGTCTGAGATATGAGCATGTGTGTATAACACTCAACAGTGTATCATGTAAAGCAATGTGTAGCATCATGTTAGCAGTGCTTCATACAAGTTTCTAATGTTATGGATTGTGAAACTGAAACAATACATTCACATACCACTCCTGAACAGTATCAGCAGATGTTTTACACCCTTATCACATACTGTTATGATAAGCTTTGTTATGTTGATAAAATCCATTTTTTGAGTACAAAACTGGAAAAATAGTATTCAGAGTCATGATTTTCATGTTGCCCAAGCACCCATAAGAACTTCTTGCACATGTGTAGAAAAGCTTATATGATTACATAACAATTGACACGTGTTACACAATGCTATGCAGTAGTGGCTTACACAGGTAATATAAAATATGTTCAACATGCTTTAAGTTTACCAGTCAGTACATTTTGTTTACTATATAGTGTATCAACCATGTGTAATAAATAGTATAACATAATAATATGTTCTAGGGACTACTGCATGATTTTTAAGAGATTGTTATTAAAAGAATGTTGTGCTGTCATTTATTGTACTAATTATTGTATTAAAACAGAGTTCTCATAGGTTCATAGGTTCATAGGTTCATACTAGGCTATCTGCCCTAGGGCATTTATAAGCCTAGCCAGAGTATGTTTGGCTTTCGCCACCCATTTTAAATTAATTTTGCTATGCCCTTTTTCGAGGTTAGTATACTGTGCCTCTGTCTAACAGTGACACAGAAGTGATATCCGGGGTAAACCTACGATCTCCCATCCACTCATCAAGATTCCTCTTGAAAAGAGTCAATGAGGGACTCTGCCTAACCTGGACTGGGATTTTATTCCAGAGTGAAGGGAGCCTCTGGGTTATGAATCTGTCCCTCCAGCATGTCCTATTTATTTCAGTGCTGAGGTTCAAGTCTCGAGCGTGTAGCTCGATGGGATTTGGATTTTTGAGGTGCAGCATGTCCCTTAATTCCGGGTTGGACATGGCCTTATACGTCAGGCACAGGTCACCTCTGAGCAGGCGGTATGCCACTGAGTAGAGCTGGAGTATCTTTAACCGGGCAGCATATGGCATCTGTTTGAGCCCTTTGATCCTCTTGGTGAGGTACTTTGGGGTCTTTCCAGTTGCTGCAGGTGTTTGGTAAGGTACATCCCAAAAGGGGCATTGTACTCAATTATGGGCCTGATGAGGGATGAGTAAAGAGGCACGATGACCTCCTCTAATCTAGATGTGAATCCCTTCATGATTAGGTGGGCTATATAAAATGTTTTTCTAACCACTTTGGCCACGTGGTTGTCAAATGAGAGATTGCTATCAACTTGGGTCCCCAGGTCCCTAATTACTTCTTCTGTACTTAATGGATTACCACCTATGTGGTAATTTGTGGGCACTTTGTTTTTGCCAAAGGGGATGACTATACACTTTTTGGCGTTTAGCTTGAGGCCATGGCTCTGGCACCAGTTGTCTGTTTCTAAGAGGCCCTTTTGGAGGATGCTTGTGTCGGCTGGAGAGTTGATTATGGCGCCCAGTTTGCAGTCATCTGCAAACTTGGTCAGCCACAGTCCTTCCGTGTTGGCCTGTACCTCTGAGAAATATATACCAAACAAGAGAGGTCCCAGGACTGAGCCTTGTGGGACGCCACTTGTAACTGGTTTGGAGTCTGACATGGCTCCAGCAATTCTAACCATGTGGGTTCTGTCCTTGAGCCAGTTTGCAACCCATCTAGTGACATAGGGGTTTATATTTAAGCTGGTGATCTTATCTATAATGCACGAGTGAGGTATTGTATCGAAGGCTTTTGTGAGGTCCAGATAGGCTGTGTGGACCACCTTCCCTTCGTCAATGGCCTTGGTGACTGTTTCAAAGAAGTCAACCAGGTTTAAGAGGCAGGATCTGCCCTTAACAAAGCCAAATGTTATTTGGGTCCCTTTTTAACTAATTTTGTTTTGGAAAATTTCTTTCTGCCTTTTAATTCAAGTTGTTTTGGTAGGCATTTCAAAGTCAAGCTGTTGCATTTCATACATCCAGATAAAGTTATACATGGATACAATCCCCCCAAGGCCTTTGACACAATCTTCCACTCGGGCATCATCGAAAAGCTAACTTGGCTTAAATCCCCATCTCATCAGGTGGGTGGCCAAATGGCTCACCGACAGGACCCTCTAAGTCAAAATTGGGACCACCACCTCTGATATCAGACCTCTCACTAGGGGAGTTCCCCAGGATCTGTCCTGGGATCCCGACTGTTTGGCATCTATTTCTCAGAGGTCCAGGCAAAGACAAAAGTCCTGTGGCTGACCACATTTGCAGATGACTGTAAGTTGGGTCCTGTCATTGACTCCCCAAATGATGTTAACATACTGAAAGAGGGCCTCACAGCAACTAATGACTGGTGCCAAAGTCATGGCCTCAAGCTAAATGCAAAAAAATGTATGATCATACCAAAAATATGACCCCTACTAATTACTACATCAATGACAACCCCCCCCCCCCCAAGCACACAATCTCTGGTGAGATACCTGGGCACTCAGGTTGATAACAACCTCACATTCGACTACCATGTGGCGGCAGTGGTCAGAAAAGCCTTTTACTTGGTTCATCTCATAAGTAAAGGGATTGCATCCAGAAAAAAGTAGGTTATTACCTCTCTATACTCCTCCTTCATTAGACCAATAATTTGAGTATAACACCCTATTTGGGATGTACCTCTCCAAACATCTGCATCAACTGGAAAGGCAATGGAAATACCTCACAAAGAGAATTCATGGCCTCCAACACTTGCCCTATGCAGTCAGGCTGACATCACTGTCACTCTACTCGGTATCATACAGATTGCTCAGGGGTGATCTGTGTCTCGTCTAGAAGGCAATCTTGGACGCTGCCCTTCTTGAGGTGCTCCATATCCATAAGTCTAACTCCTCACACACTACCAGCTCAAAAGGCCTGAATCTAATATGCAACATCAACAAAAACTGCTGGAAAGAGAGGTTTGTCTCCCAGAGGCTGCCCGTCTCTGGAATAGACTTACAATACATGTCAAACAGAGCGCCTTGCTGACCCTCTTCAAGTGCAGCCTTGATGAGGGGATGGGAAACCACAAATCTGTCCCAGGGGTTCCACCTGTGTCCCTCATTGACAGGGGCAACAGGTGCTGACTGAGGTTTCTTTTTGGGGATAAACTCTTGGCTAGGCTTTTAAGGGCCCCATGGACATTAGCCTAGTAACCTTCTATGATCCTATGGATATAGAGGTTAATAAATACATGCAAGAGACGTAGTACATTACAATAATTGTATCTAATATGTAGTCTGCACTTTGATGCCATTGTATTGTAATATCAAATATTATGTGCACACTGTAGAAGCATACCACAACATTACAATTGAAACATATTATATATAGTCAAAATACAAATATAACATCAGCTAGCACTTTGATATCATCACTTCAGTTGCACATCATTTTACAGCAAGCAGATGTACTGCAAAATAAGACAGAGAATAGGAAAAAAAATAAAACATGGCTGCTACGATACTTTACAAGTCATTTCACATGTGCCTATGAAAGTTAAACACAATAACCACACATCAGAAACTGTTGACTCACAACAAACTACCATACCACATAGTGTAAGCCACACTAATCATACAGGTACTTTTAGTGAGAATTATACATATGAGGATGCCCTATATAACTGTACCATATATAGAATGCATGCACCTACAACTGAATATCCATAAGTAGGGAATACATAGTGCTTAGATAATAGACATTATATGACCATTACTATAGTTATGTAATGAAGACTCATGGACAATATGCAAATTAACGTTGTTGAGAGCCCTAAGCAATGTAGAAAATAGATTATTATTTCAGAGTCTCATTGTTAGGTTGTATCACCTTTGTACTTATATGGTTTTTGGTCAAGTTTCATAATCATATCTTATTAGAGTGTTGTTTCTCATTAACCACATTACAACAACCACCAAAGACACACAAGTGCTTAACATAACTCCATCACTTATATACTTGTTTCATATACATACATCACCACCATAAATATAGCGGAAATAAGCTCCTGTCATATACAATGCATGTGGAGAGCATACCAAATCCCAAGCCACAGCACTCTTTCAATTGCATACATCATACCAACAAAAAACACACAGAATATAACATATTATAATTGCATAATCATAGTATTCAATAAACATGTGATTGCTAAAGTGATTATGTAAGCTGAATATATTTAATTTTGCCTGTGTATGCCACTTCTGGGAGTACATCAAATCTCACATCTCCTATTACGTAATCATATAACTTTTTTTTATAAAAGTAAGCACCAAATACTTCTAAGTGATAATATGCTAATTATAATGGTTTAGTTCCTTACACATATATGTAACTTTCATCAACATGATAAAGCCTTTATAATAGTATGAAATAAAGATTAATAAAGTTACTTGCACTGCTTAGGAGTGGCATGTGACCAAATTATCACAGTTAACCTGTGTGCACAGTAATTACAGTACTAATATGCATAAACCATTATTGACTCTCTGTTACACATAGCATTATACAGTTCAATATTGTATGTGCATGTGGTCATACTGCAAAGAATACCATATATTAGTCAATATCAGCTGCATGCATATTCAGAAATGACCATACTGTACTGAACTGTACTGTACTGTACTGTACTATGGGCTTGTATTTTCTATGGTGCTATGATTATACATAGCACTGTACAGTCTTTTGGCCATTTTTGCCTTGCAAGTGCCCTCATAGACCTTACCTCCTTTTTCAAGGAGCAACAGGCTAGTCATACCAGGCTAGTCATACCAGGGATGAACGTCTGGTTACCTATCCAGTTGTCTAACTCATTTTTGAAAGAACATAGTGTGGCAAGTTACTTAATTTTGAGAGGATGTTTTTTCCACAGAACGGGTAAGCATTGTGTAGTAAATCTGTCTATCCACAGTGTTTTGTTAACTTGCTAACGCAGGTTTAAATCCATGGTTCTAGTGTTAGTGGAACTAACACTAGAACCATGGATTTAGTGTTAGTGTAACTGTTTGAATTGTGGAGAAATAAGAGGTATTGGATTACTGCATCCCTAATGGCTCAAATGTTAAAGCACAGATTGTCCCGGGTGTGTCTAGAGGACACTGAATAAAGGGACAGTGCTTTCAACCTCTTCTGGTAGTTTTTGCCTTTTAAGCCTGTGATCCTTTTAGTTAGGAACCTCTGTGGGTCTTTCCAGTTGCTTGATATGCCTAGTAATATACATCCCAAAAGGGTCACTGTATTCAATAATTAGTCTGATCAATTTGGATAATAGAGGGGCGACAAACTTTCTTTGATCTACATGCAATCAATACCTTTTGTAATCAGCTGCACCACGACTAAGGGACAGTTTAGCAAATGTATTGATTTTGCTCTTTCTAGCATTTAGTTTTAACCTTTTTATTTTGTGCACCATTTGTTGGCACATGCGAGTAATAGTTGGAGTTTCTGCATATCAGAGGCTCACCTGAGGATGGCAGCAAACTTGTCAGTCATCTGCAAACCTGGTTACACAGAGATACCCATCTGTAATTTGAAGATTTGCAAAGTAGATGTCAAATAGTAGAGGCCCCAGCAGGTAGCCAAGAGGAACATCACTGGTCACTTTCATTTTAATTGAGGATGCACTACCATCTTTGCTACATGGTCTCTATCCTGCATCTGATTGGCTATCCACCTAACTACATAGGAGGGAATCTGGAGCTCACTCAGTTTGTTTATTATGTTGGCATGTGGTATTCTGTCAGAAGCCCTAGTCAGGCTGAAGAGTACTGTATGGTCAGCATGTCCCGTTTGCAGCTTTTGTCACTCTCTCAAAGAAGTACTCTAATTGTCTGCAATATTCAAGACATACCAAAAAAAATCTATATAACTCTGCTAATCTCTCACTGAGGTAGTATACCCTGCATCATATGCATGTTCATCTGCAGGACTTTTTTTGTTTGTAAATCTGTGTGGTTCTGAAGAGTGTGCTGACTTCTGATGATGTTTAGCTCGCCTGAACCCTCCTCTCCGTGATACCACAGTTCTGCAGTATCACCCAAGCATTTAATTCCCCCCCCCCCACAGTCCAGGACGGCTAGCTGGTATGGACTGAGAAAGACAGGGTACAGGAGAAGAGTGACATTGGGAGTTGCCCTGATGCTAACAGTGGATGAACTGACACAGTACTGGGAAGCCCAATCCTTCTTTATGCTGGCACCATTCAGATGATCAATGTAAGCTGTTAGGTATGGGCATCTTCTCCTAAAGTTGTGACACCCCCCTCACAGCCTGCATATTAACCTAATCTAGCTACTGTTCATGGCTCTTGGCTTTGTTGAGGCTTCAGGAATGACTTACCTCACACCAGCATGTCATCCCCATGTCTCTACTGAAGATGGATGAAAACGCATACCACATCATTCATCCATTCCTTCATCAGCTTTTAGAGTTGCCTGGGTCATTAATTGAAACCAGTCTGTCGGTGTCATATTAAAGACATTATCCCATTCCACCATAAGAGCTGGCTTCCTCTGCAAGACTTGTGGGTAATGGTACATACTCCTGAACTCAACAAAAGTTGGCAGGCATCGGTGCTCTGTGCTGTCAGTACCCGAAATTCTGAAACATTGTATGGTAATGAATTCCATTAGTGATATATGATGCTGAAGTGCAAAATACAGCATCCAGTGCATCATATATATCTATAGCAAAAAGAGATGCTCACATGTACGGCATTGCCTCTACATAAGGAAACACTATTGTTGCCTGATACCAAGGTAAGGCCACTTATTTTATGTCACATCAGTTGTGCTCACTTTTTAGATCTGTGTTCACTATATGCATGACTTTATTGCTCTTACTTTGTGTTTTCTAAAGTTGAAGGCTTGCATGAAAGATAACACCCGCTTGTTATAATATAGCCTATATTTATGAGGCTTCTTTTGTAATCATTTCTATGGATAGCAATACTTCCACTTTAATTCTTATAGTAGGCACCTTTTATGCACACTGATGTTTACTTTTCCACAAATATATGTCAATCATGTTTTTCTCATGTCCAGCACAAATGTACGTCAATCATGTTTTTGTCATATCCAGCACAAATGTATGTCAATCATGTTTTTGTCATCTACTTCACACAGAATGTGTATCCACATCTGCCATAACAGTATGCTACATACCCATCCACTACTAGTTACATACAGTATGTCTATGGTCTGTAGAAAAAAAATCACAGTAAGTTAAATTAGAGTAGGTCTTCTTTCTGTATAGACACATATTGTAAGTTAACTTTTGTGGGTTGGCGTAAGCCAGGGAACTTTGTTGGCTAGGATTACTTAGGCCCTTGGGCTGATAGCCTTGTACCTACCTATGAACCTATGAACCTATAAATCTCTCTGGCTGCCTAACTACCAAAGCAGCAGGAAAATTCAAAATGTTTTGATAAGGGTGAACGATCTGCTGAAGTGGATATTCCAACTGAAGTACATAAAGATAAATATTTGATAGGTCATGGTATATGGCAGAGGAAATGCAAAAAAAACAAAAAAAAAACTGAAACATAAACTTAGGCACATCTCAGTTCTCTGCTAATGTTAACAGCATGAACTGTTATTTCCTGAGACTTGCTACTGTGTCATGAGTCAAGAGTGTCCCCACAGTCGTGATTCAATTTCCAATTACTTGTTTTCTGACTCAGATAGGGACAGATCAAAATCCTTTTTTTTTTTTTTTTTTTTTTTTTTGAGATTTCAGATAATATTCTTTCAGCCAGGACTAGTGCTCTGTTGTCATGCTCTGAGTTCCAAATTCTGTTACTGTTTTAGACTGTGTTGTCTTTGAGGTGGGCCTCGTTGTGTACATCGTCTGTAAGGATCATCAGTGTTGGTTATAGACTTGTTAATCTTTACCTTTCTATTTATTTTTCTACTCAATGTGATATTCTTAAATATGCTAAACTTTGTGTTTCCAAGCCTGATCTTGCTACTAGGTTTTTACTGGGATTTTAGAACATCTGCTGTATTTGATGATTTAATCAATACTCTTTACCTACTCCTCCAGGTGCCACTGACATTAGAAGCCTTTTACTAACCGAAACTGAATTTGCTTTTGTTTCTTTTAACCTTGTAGTGCATGCAGTGCCATGATTATGCTGAAAAAGGGATTAAATTATATCCTAGTCTGCTCTGGTATAGCATGAGACCCGACCATAACAATGCTTAGACAGGTGTTTAACAGTTGTTAAGTATCCCCAAGGCACTGTTAACATTGAGCCGACACTAAAAGCACTTAGCAGTGACCAATAAACAGCAGCAGCAGGACATGAAACCATTTAATTTCAACTCCCGTTTCACCCTGCTGTCTGAAAAAGTACACAAAGTACTTTTGTACATTGGCTTCCCTTGAGCAGGGAATACCTAAGGACATCACCCACTTTCCCACTGCTTTAACGACTTTCAAAGCCAGAAAAACACCTCACTTTTTTTAAATCTAATTTTTGACTAACTAGTAGCACATGGAAAACATAAAGAATTATGATCGGATCCCCAGTCATAATGAGGAATTATGTGTTCTCAACAAAGATGCCAAGATTCATCTCGAGCTTTACTCTTGAGGTAAATTTCCTGGCATCCATGTCTCATATACATAATATGCTCATTAAGAACAGTGACTCACTCATAATAATAATAATCAGTTTTATGCAGTCATGTCAGGAATATTCATATATTGTTTTTTTCTGATACTGTAGCTTTATTATTGCAATTAAATGGCACTGCTTTCAAAATGATCATTGCTTTTCTAAGTTGTATACCACTTTGCTTTTTGGTGATGGTTATAAATGTTATCTTCAACAGTTATAGAATGATGAAAAATACCACTGGACTGCACTGGAGTAAAAACCACAGAATTCACAATCAAATACACTCCAAAAGGAGCTTTTGTTTTCTTTCCAGGCATCTTCTGAAAATGGGACTGTAAGCTGATTCGGAATCTCCTGGTAAACAAAGGAAAATCCATACATAAATGAACAAACAAATAAATAAATAAACAAATAAGGAAACATCAAACTGGAAAAATAGTTTAGTGCTTTTGTCTCTGTGTAATCAAAAGATTTCTCAGCATAATGACTCTCTTTAGAAAACGGTTTCAAAAGACATGCACCCATGTCACATGTTCTGAAACTAACCAATTGCTTTCTTATTCTCATAATTTTGCTGCTTTAATTTTAAAACACACAATATTTATATTGTCATTGAAGCCAAGAAACAGGTCAGTGCCCTAATCTAAACTGCCAGAACAGTTATTTGATTTCCTGCAAGTTATTTACACTTCCTTCTAAAGTAACATAATTCATTTGATCTTATACAAATAAATAAAAAAGAAAAAGAAAAAAAAGAAAGTAAACTTCTTAAAAATAGGTGCAGTTCTTCCAAGGATTTTATAGTGCATTTTTATTTAATGGTTCTTGGTGGCTACTGTGTTACTTGTATAGTGTGCTTTATATATGTCACAAGTCGCAAGATACACAATTGCTTTTTTGTTACAAGTATATTGGCATTTAGCCCCAACTGTTTTGTCATAATTTTAATAGCCGCATAAAGGCTACTGGAAAAAAAAAATAAATATATATATATATATATATAAATATATATATATATATATATATATATATATATATATATATATATATATATATATATATATATATATATATATATGTGTGTGTGTGTGTGTGTGTGTGTGTGTATAGGTTAATAAGTATATACTAGGCTAATGACCACCAGGGCCTTTATAAGCCTAGCCACACAATCCATCCCAATTGTGTCCCCATGTAACATGGGAGTCTGTTTGGAGGAGTATGTTAATTAAGAGATTGCTAAAGGTTTAGTGGGAGGTATGTTAGAAAGGGAACATTTACTGTTGTCCACTGTCTGTCAGAGACCTGGGGGCCAGACCAGGGGTGAATTTTCCATTTTCCCTCCAACAGTCAAGGTTTCATTTGAAATGGGTTAGAGATGACTGTGCTTCACATGGATGTGGAGCCTATTATAGATTATGGGGATCCTTCCAGACATATAACTGTCTTGCCAACATATTCTATTGATGTTGTAGGCAAAGTTGAAATCCTTGGATCTAGTATTTTTGCTGCTATTCATTTTGCAGATGAGTAAAAGGTCCTTCAGGGCTGGATCGACAATGCCTTATATGCCAGGCACAAATCACTCTCTGTAACCTGTAGGAGACCAATTATACAGATAGGGGTTTAAGGAGATCTATAAAGGACAGTGGGTTGATACCCTAGACTGTCTTGGTGAGAAACCTCTGTGGGCATCTCAGCTGTTGCATATGTCTGCTCAGGTACATGCAGAAGGGGGCACTGTACTCAGTAATAGTTCTGATAATGGCCGAGTAAAGTGATACTATAACTGCCTTGACCTGGATGCCATATTCTTCCTTATAAGTTGGGTTGGCATAGAATGATTTGCTTACTACTTTGATATCTACAGTGTTTACAAGCATCACAGGCAAAAGTTCTAGTCCTCACATCAACGTTCATGTTATTCTTTTTCATTTTTGTGTCACATACATTTATGGGAGACATTTATTTTTATAAATATATTAAGGTATGTCACCCACATGCTTTAGTTCTTTGGCATTTCCTAAGAATATTTTCCAACTGTCACTTTAAAAAAAAACTTTTTATGTTTTGGCTATTTGTTGAGAATTCCAGGCCAGAGCGGTTATTTACACATCCCTTATATCGCTGTCAGCACTCTTTGATCTGGTTGTTAGTAGACAAAAGCATATATTGTCTGCTTTTTTTTTTTCTTTTACCTCCTTAAAAATATGATTTATGTCAGCTGTGCAATACTCTGTCTAAATAATTTCTTTCAAAGTCTGTAGTTCATTGTAAATACTATAGTTTTTATTTATTTATTTTACATTTGTTAACCAGGTTACTCCAGCTGAGCATTAACTCATTTTCAGTGGAGACCCGAGGAGAAAAGCTCCGCAATCAGTATTAACAGTTTACATAAAGTCAGCAAGAAAATCGCATTTGCAGCTAAAACAATTAGAGAAATAACATTTTGCAATATAATTTTACGGAAAACAGTTGGGTACAAATATTAGAGATCAAACTGCAAAAAGCATTTACAACAAATCATACAGAAAAGCTGGAGAGTACAATGTCAGAATTTTTACAACAAAAACTTAGGTACAATATCAGTGTAGGGAAAACAGCAGTCATTACTTCTAAGTAGTTATATACAGTACAGGTACAGATGGAGTAGTAAGGTCATGTAGAGGTTAAGCAACGAGACAGAGAGGTAGATGGATATTAAGACAGACAGTGGAAGAGAAAGGAGGGATGAAACAAGCTAGGGTTAGGTAGTTTCAGGGAGGATGACTACAATGGCAGGACCATTTATTTATATTCTGCTGTTAATCTTGACACTGTTAGAACCTGACTTTTAAAAATACTAAGGGCCAGATCCATAAAGTTCATGGAAGCTATTTACAGACAGCTCAGTATGCAGATGGAAAACTTGAGTGCACCACTTGCAGACACGATTTCAGAAAGTATGCTGAAACACTTATAAATAAATAATTAAAATAAATAGTACAAAATAAATTAAATTAAAATAATAAAAAAATTAAAATAAAGTTAATTAAATAGTACTTAGCTATTAAGTGTGGGATATTTATGGATTCTGTGCAGGTTTATCTGGTTCAAAAACGCATCATGCATACCTAACACAACTTAAATGTGGCAAACTGCAACACCAGTTCTTTTTCTGAAATCCTCAGCATATGCTATATGAATCACTGTAATGATACTGAAAAAATGAAAAAGAAAAATGCAACCTGCAGTTAATGTACTGCTACAGGCTGCAGTGACACAAGCCATAAATGAGGATGTAGCTGAGCACCCTAGAAGGTAGTCAGCTAGAGTAAGAGCAGCAAATAATAGACCAGGCAGGTATGACCCTAGCCCTGAGTAGAATCCTGCCATCACCCCGAATGATACCACAGTATACGGACAAAATGATTGACTTTAATAATTGGCTAAGCTTCTGGTGTCACTCAAAGAGGATCCAGTATCTGTCTGCCTGGGACAACATGATCAACAAACCAAGATGCTTTGCAAGAGATGGTTTGCACCTGTCGCCCCTGGGATTCAGGTTACTGGCTAAGGCTCTTGCCACCCCTATAGTGCCTTTTTTAGGCAAGGTTCAAAGGACAAAATTACTACTGTAATGAATACAAGCAAGCACAATCTAAAGGTAATGCTATTCAGTGCTAGAAGTCTAAACCTCAAGATGCACTCTCTCGAGGCGCTCCTAAAAATGAAGATCAATATCTGTGCAGTAACTGAGACCCAGTTCAAAGCTCCAGAGAGCACCCCTGCAATACCAGGCTACAACTCATACCACACTTCTCGGCCACCAAACCGGGACCGAAACAATAAAGGTGGAGAAGTGTCCATATTCACCAAGGATATTCACACCTCCAGGCTGGTTGCCCAACACAATGCATCTGAAATTCTCCAGGTACAACTAACACTAGGTAAGACTGCAATACAAATTGTAGCTTGCTACAGATCCCCCACCATGCCTCAAGATTCTCAATACACCTTTCTAAGCATACTGGAAAATATTAAGATACAACCAAACACCCTAATACTGGGTGATTTCAACTTCCCTGCCATTAACTGGGAAAACTACTCCTGTACCAACACTTTTGCTCAATGGTTCTTGGAATTCATAAATTCCAATGCCCTAGAGTAACTAATTCATAGTCCCACAAGGGGAACCAATATTTAAGACCTGGTTAATATCAACATGGGAGATTGACGGTCCACACCAGTGGTCACCCCCTTGTTGGTCATATCAGACCATAAGCTGATCACCCTTGACATTCACATCCCACCCTCACCCCCTTGAAGGAAACCGTCACAAAAAAACTTCTCCAAAGCCAACTTCAAGCTTCTCAAGTCAGAAGTAACAAGCTTCATGGCACCCATGCAGATGGGAACTGGAAGTTGAACTGCTGAATCCTACACTAAGGTGCTGTATGAGCACATTCACTCATGCATGGACCGAGCCATCCCATATAGAACCAAGATGCTGTCCTCTAAAAAAAGGAAGCCAGTCTGGTGGTCCCCTGCCATAAACAAGCTGTACAACAGAAGGAATAAACTGTTGCAGAAAAGAGGAAGAACCCAGGATTCAAAAAACTCCCTCACCAGCCTCAGTAGAAAGCTGAGATCCCTCATAAAATCTTCCAAAGCTAGTTACGAATACAAAATTGCCCAAAATTCCAAAGACAACCACAAGGCATTCTATAGCTATGTCAAGAATCTAAATGGCAATACTTAGATCTGCTCTGAGCTACAGCAGAATGACACTAGATATACTGATCCCAAGGATATTGCCAATATCCTGGCAGATAGACTCAGTGCCAACTACACCCCCTCTCACCCCCTAAAGGGCCCATCTCAATACCAAAAGAATGCCAAATTCCAGTAATCATGGCCAGTCAGGTAAAAAACACACTCTCCAAAGCCAAAAATACAGCATCCATGGGACCGGATGACATTTATTTTATTTTATTTATTTTATTTTACATTTGTTGACCGGGCTAGTCTAGCTGGATACATGTCCATTTTCAGTAGAGGCCCGAGGAGTTAAGCTCCAGAGTTTAAGAAGAAGTACATTTACTATATTACAAGAAAGTAAGGGAAAACAATATGCAAAGAGTACACACAAAAATGAGCCAAAAAAATTACAAGAAAGGTTATACAGTTAACAATATAAAAGCTTAACAATATAATTTTTTTTTTTTTTTTTTTTTTTTTTTTTTTTTATTAAGTAGTTTGAAGGGGAGGTTAAAAGGGAGAGTGTGTAAGATAAGAGGGGGGTTAGGGTTATAGGATGAATGGATTTGTCTGATGGCATAGAGTGTTAGTCAGGATTAGTGCAGGGGCACATCCATTCAGATTTGAGGTGGAGTTTAATTTTCTTTTTGAAGAGACATCCCAGGCTGTGTACTGCATGAACTACAAAATGAACTGGCACCTCACCTATGTGTCTTGTTTAATCATAGCCTCACCTCAGGCTTCATGCCCACAGAGTGGCGCACAGCTACTGTCATCCCACTCCACAAGGGGGGATCAACTTTGGATCCTGGGAACTACTGTCCCATTAGTCTGATGAGCCTGATCTGCAAGGCCATGGAACATATTATCATGGAACTTATAAACAAAGGCATTGGCAACCTTCAAACACTGGACCCCACCCAGTTTGGGTTCATGAAGGGCCAATCTTGCCTCCTGAACCTGATTGACTTCTTCGAATCAGTCTCCAGAGCAGTGGACGAGGATAAGGTGATTCACACAACCTACTTGGACGTCACCAAGGCTTTCGACACTATCCCCCACTCTGGAATCATAGATAAACTTACTAAGCTGGGCATTAATCCCTATGTCATTCGATGGGTTGCAAACTGGCTTACTGACAGAATACACACTGTAAAAGTAGCCAACAACAAATCCAGCTCCAGACAAGTGACAAGTGGTGTACCACAGGGTTCTGTCCTGGGACCACTCTTGCTTGGCATCTACTTCTCTGAAGTACAGGCCAACACTACGGGACTATGGCTTGCAAAGTTCACAGATGACTGCAAGCTGGGAGCCATTATTGAATCCTCAAATGATGTGGATATACTACAAAAGGGCCTTACCGAAACAGATGCCTGGTGCCAGAGCCATGGGCTCAAGCTAAAATGCCAAAACATGTATATTTGTCCCCTTTGGGAAAAAACATGTACCTGTGAACTACCACATAGGTGGCAGTACACTAAACACTGAAAGTGTGATAAGAGACCTAGGGACACAGGTGGACAGCGGTCTCACCTTTGATAACCGCATAGCCACAACAGTTAGAAAATCCTTCTACGTGGCACACCTCATCACTAAGAGCTTTTCATCCAGAAAAAAGGAGGCCATTGTCCCACTGTACTCATCCCTCATTAGACCCATTATAGAATACAATGCCCCATTTGATATGTACTTCACAAGACATCTGCAACAACTAGAAAGGCTGCAGAAATACCTCACAAAAAGAATCACAGGCCTAAAGCAGATGCCTTATGCTGACCATCTAAAGAAATGTCAGCTATACTCTGTCACATGTCGCCTACTCAGAGGCAATCTCTGCCTAACATACAAGGCCATGTCAAACCCAGAGTTGTTGGACATGCTAAACTTAAAGAAATCCCAATCCCTCCAAGCCACATGCTCCAGGGATCATAACCTTGTCATCACGATGAATAGAACATGCTGGAGGGATAGGTTTCTGACCCAGAGACTCCCTATACTCTGAAATAGGCTGCCCATACATGTCAAGCAGAGCACCTCAATGGCCCTCTTCAAGACGAACCTTGAAGATTGGATGGGAGATAGGAAATTCATCCCGGGAATCACATCAGTAGCCCTGCTAGACAGGGGTCTAGGAAAGTAAATATTTGTGGGAAGCAATAGCCAGGGAATCATTATGGTTACGCTTATAATAAGCCCTAGGGCCAATAGCCTAGTACCTACCTATGAACCTATGAACACACACTGGCTAGACAAAGAGCTGGAGCAGGATGTCTGCAGCATGTATGCCCCACATGTCTGTGTATACCTTGTGATGAAACCCTATTCCCCTTGAAACCAAAGTGTGTTTCACCCTGGCTGTACTTGCATCTGCGATATTTCAGAGACAAATGGGGGATGCTGTGAGAATGTCACAGACAGCTGCCAGCTGTAAGCTGGCAAAATTCCCGGCAGCAGTGTGCAGTAATGTGGTTGACCACATTCACTTTCCATTCATTGCCATGGAGCAGACAACTTAAAATGCACCAGTTATACATCATTGCAAACTTCTCCCATGTACTTAGTGCAATATATACTGCACACACATATTTATCAAGACACCAGCACATCCTGAAACAGACTGATATATATACAGGAATGGCCTGCAATCATTGAACTGCCAGGTTGTGTGTGCAGCAGATGGCAGCATAACAAATGTCATAGCAACAAACCCTGGAAGTGTCCATGACACTGCCATATGGAGGAAAAGTGGATTGAGGGCTACATTCTAGCAAGTAGAAGGCCTGCTACTTGGTAAGTACAGGAACACAGCTAGGATGTAAGCTAAGGACACCTCTTCCAACAATATCCATGCTGACCAAATGTATGTTTACTCTCCACAACAGGTGACTATGGTTATCCACTTCAGCCATGGCTAATGATCCCGTACCCTGAGCCAGCCAATCCTGCACAGGAAGCCTACAATAGGTGCTTGCAATGACCAGAAACACCATAGAGTGTGTGTTCAATGTACTGAAAGCTAGGTTCAGATTTCTGGACATATCTGAGAGGTGCACTGCAATACACACCTGAGAAGGTAGCACAGATGATAATGGTGTGTGCTAGGCTACACAACATGCTAACTAGAACACATGGCAGTCTTTCAGCTGCAGATGTGGGTGAACTACTGCAAGAACCTCAGATGTCTGAAGATGATGTTATACAGGTAGCAGATAAAGAGCAGGGGGCATAGGTGGCAGAAGACAGAGAAGGCAACATAGGGTACAACCACAAGTGCAGGCCCAGGCACATGGCAGTGTCTGATCCACAACTTTCAGTCATGACAAGCTACGCATACATGAGTACACAGATTAAACATCGATGTTGCCCCATCACAACAGCATGGATTGCATCTAATGGCAATTATTCACTACATGTACACACTGAGCTTCAGGCATAACACCATATTCATAATATATAACAATATGAACATGTACAAATCTGTCACAAAAGGGATCATCAGCTCAGGGCACAAATGACACAGGTATTCATAAAGACTCAGATTGTTGTATCAGTATATGGCACACAATAAGGGGCAAACATCAATGCAACACATTCCTATATCTACACTATAATAAGCTGAAAAAGGGAGACAACACAGGACATAATGCAGAATTTTTAGTATCACAAGCCAGATACATAAGTATGGATAACATGTAATAGATGGAGTCAACTATGTTTATTAAACTGTTGAACTCACGTAGCATCAGACATGTCAGTGAACACAGGTGGATGACACTGTCAGTGTTTGGCACAGCAATCATCATTGCCATGGGGTCAGAATGACTGTATTGGATATAGTGGATCAACTGTCTGTGTTATTCTAACACAGTCTAGAGCACCCACACTGATGGCACACATCTCGGTCTGCTTTGCTCCTACCACATACGGAAATACTTTGTTCAGTTTACTCCATAGAGGAGACTGATGGGATGACACCATCATGTTGAGGTGAAGGAGCATGACTTTGACTTGACTGTCTGATCATGATTGGTGAGATCATAGCAGATGAACCAGCAATGGAAATATGTGCATGTTGAGCATAGACTCTGATATCCGATGGGCAAGATTGGTGCTTATGAGAGGTGATCTGCCTCTTTCAGGTGGCAATCAGCTAAGCACAGTCAGGGCACACACAACCCTGCTTATACTACAGTACTGATGTAGTACTGTAGAAACCATGGTTTCTACTGATCATGTAACAGATAACATTCTTTTGTTCTGAGAAGCCAATAGTGCCATTACCTCGCCATGTCTGTGCTCCTGTCCTTCATGCAGCAAATGCAGATGGTATGCACCATGATCTGTTCCATGGACAAGTGAATGGATTTCAGATCCATAATGTTGCTGGGAATGTTCCTTTGCCTATAGGAGTTGGTGGACACCATCTGACACCTGTCCATGCACACTATCTGCATACCTACGTCTACTGTGATAGCCAGTATCAATGTGTTGTGCAGAACTGTCAACATGAGGAGAAGTCTCAGTTTGTGTCTATTGTTCACTGGCCTCATGTTGTTCACCAGCCATTGCCTCTCATTGTCAGAATGGCCAGACAAGTTTCTCCCCACATCTGAGACTACAGCTGCATCCACATGACCATCACCATCTTTTCTAGATTGTATCACCAGGTCACTGTCTTGTTTGCTAGGAGCCATGCTATCATACTGAGACACATCAGATTCCACATTGTGATCAATGGATGGGCTAATGGAGAATACAGATAGTTCATGTGCTAAAAAAAGAAATAGATGACACAAATCAGGACAAAATATTTATATCATATGCTTCATAACAGTAAAGACATATGACACATATATCTCACTGCAATCTTACAGATAATAATGACTTACCATGAGGTCTTGTCTGTGTATGGTCACAGAATCTACATAATAGCGAGTAGACAATTAGATTACATAGACAACATACACGACACGTGATTAATACAATCAAAACACACACCTGACAAGTCCTCCTGCGAAGACAATGTGATAGAAGAGGGATAAACTTAAACAATTGTAGGGAAAAAAGTTGGCATTATTAATCACATAATTGTCAGCATGAACCATTTGAACTGTGTTAAAACATACAGTAGGCTTTCCATAGACATACCACTAGTTTGTATACTTGATGATGATGATGACGATGATGATGATGATGATGACGCAGTATGGCCTAGGAATGGAAAGGTGGACACAGTATTACTGGAGGACTACAACAGCAGTAACAGCAATGATATCTATGAAAAATTAGGTAAGAGCATACCACTGACAGACTCCCACCATTTGTGTGTTGTACTGTAGATGCTGGAGTGGGAAATTAAAGAGAAAGACAACACAATCATGTATGCAGGCAACAGAATACTAACTGCATGACATATACAACAAACTTAACTAAATTTACTATTTTTTCTAAAGTCTTTCTGCTTAAACTGTTTAATTCAGTCATACTGGATCAACAGCACCAAACTTCCCAGCCCTTAAATAAGGCTCCTAATGCTAAAAAGTTCCACCAAATTGTACTGTTAAAGGTGCTGTCTTTATTTAAACATGGAACATAGATTAGAATTTAAAGCTAGTAAAAAAGCAAGGAAAAAGTAAGTTCCTCCAAACTGTACTGTTAAAGTTGCTGTCTGTGTTTAAAAACAGAACATAGATTAGAATTTAAAGCTAGTAAAAAGCAAGGAAAAGCCTCTTACTTTAATTACAGGCTCTGAAGATTCCTCTGGTGTGGTTTAGCCTGGCTCCGCTCACCCTCCGGGCTCACTTCGCACCCCTCTCTGCCCCCTATTCCCACCCATCCCCAGTACCTCTGAATTTATAACCCCTCAGCCACAACCCCTCCCCTCCTTCACCAACGATTAACAAGAATTCATTTATAACCCACCCCTTCCACTATCACCAACTATTAACAGAAATTCATTTATAACCCACCCCTTCCACTATCTCCCCACCTACTATTACACCTAAGTTGCCTACCTACTCCCCCATTATGTCTCTAATACTTACTAAGTCTTCTAAAATACCACCTCTACTCTACACCCTACCTTTATTAATCACCCTTTATTCTCTCAACATCTATGAAAAACAATCCCATATAGGATTCAACCATTCTAAAACCCTTACTAACCCCAATCCTCTCAAACCTTTCGGCCCACTCATTCATGTTCATTGATGCCAAATCCTTTACCCCTGCTAACACCCACCCTGTTATACCCAGATATGTTAACACCAAAACTAAATACTACCAAAAACTGATAAATACATTTCTAAAGCTCATAGTTAGTTTGCTTCACACCCTTACTATTGATGGGGATATCCAACCTAACCCTGGGCCACCATCCCCACACAACAATTACTCTAATCATAACAGCCCAAACATAAGACAAAGCCTAAATAGAGCCCCCCAACTCACTATTGACCTGCCACTTAAACATTAGAAGCAACAACAATAAGGTCCACAACCTCCATGCCCTCCTGACAACCTACTCCCCTGACATACTTTGTCTGACTGAAACATGGCTAAAACCAACTACGCCAGATAATGAAATTCTACCTCCAGGGTAAAAAATACTCAGGCTAGATTGTACTACCAAGAAAGGGGGAGGGGTTGCTGTTCTCTATAAAACCACCCTAAATTTTACTCTAGACAGCCTTCAACCACCTATATTTAACAAAGCAGAAATTATGATTGCCAAACTACAAATAAATAAAAACAAATGTATAAACATAGTATGTGTCTATATTCCCCCAGGTAATAACTCAGAGACCCTAGAAGACATCATCTACTGGCTATCCAATGCCTACGCCCAAGAGACCATTGTTCTAGGGGACCTCAATATAGATTGGAATACCCGCACTGCAGAGACCCCTACCACCCACGTAAACCTACATGGTTTTACACACACTATAACCTCCCCTACTAGGATCAGCAAGCCTAACAATAAAGAAAGTATTAAAGACTGGATACTAATTAATAGCCACCCACCACATGTACAAATCAGGTAGTCTCACTGAAGATCTAAGTGATCATTTCTTAACGTATAATATTAGGCATAAAGTTGAATCTCCACATCTACCCACCTATAAAACAATAAGAAATAACAAAAACTTCAACCTTAATAAATTCTTAGAAGAACTTAAATTATGCAATTGGTCAATTCTAAAACAACTACCACTAGATGAGGCGGTAACACACTTTAATAACACATTCCTGGCCATCCTTGACAACCATGTACCTGCACGGTCTATTAGAATTAAAACAAAAATTGCCCCCTGGCTCACTAAAGAAGCCAAACTAAAGATCATCCAAAGAAATAATGCCTGGAACACCTGGCACTCCTCTAAAGCCACACAAGATCAACTCAAATTTTAACAATGTAGGAATGATACAAAAAAAATCTATATTACTAGACAAAAAAAATATTTCTGCCATCTACAGCAGAAACAGCAACACAAGCCACAGAAGCTCTGGGCAGGTATTAACAAACTCCTCCACCAAGGGCAATTCACAACTCCAGCCCCGTCAGCCCCAACCCAAATATCACCAGAGTTAATTGCCAACACCTTCAACAGTTTCGTTACAGAAACCATCCAGGCTTTGCTAGCAAACTTAAACCCACTTGTCCTAATGCTGAAACCCCTAAACCCAGTGATATTCACTCCTTCAGCTTCCAAAAGGTTCCGACATCACTCATTAGAGCCCTAATTAAAAAACTCAAACCAGCCACCCTTTCAGCTGACCTCCACCCTGCAGACTACCTGTAAAAAGCTGTTGATGTTATAGAATTCCATGTCTCTATTTTGATAAACAGAACCATAACTGAAGCCTCTGTCCCCTCTATCTGGAAAATATCACATGTCATGCCACTCCACAAAGCAGGCAAGTCCATTGAGCTATCAAACTAGGAAGACCAAAACAAACAGGTCTAGGAGCCCAGAGTAAAAATAACAAGTTCAGAAAAAACAAAATTCCCCCAGTACTGTGGTGAACTGTCTCAAAAGTAAAATGCAAAAACAAAGACAGCAAGTTCACCTGAATGGCTTCTTATATCCAATATTGTCCACAAACAGATTTAGTCCAAACTCGATCTCTGTTTAATAAAACAAATAAACAAACAAATAAAAATGGAATAAAAGTCCCTTAGAATCCACACGATAAGCGCTTTCGATAAAATCTTCTTCAGATCGTGATGTAGAAATGGGACTGATGATCATGTTAAATAGTATAGCTCTATGTAGCCATCCAATCCATGTATACTAAGATGTTCCTTTAAGCCAATCCTTTACAATGTAACCCCACCTTATTTGCATATATAATTTCAAACATTTCCGTTTCCACCTTTTTAGATGTCAATCATTGTATGCAAAATAAGCTATACATTCAACCTATCAGCAAATTCAAATAAATAAGTAACAATAAAGCAAGATGCCCATTCGCTTCCAAGCATCTTTTAAGCTCTTCCCTTCATAGGAGGTGTAACCAAAGAATTTAACTCAGTAATGCACCACTCAAATAGCACATACAAGGAAAAGATAATGATAGCCAGTCTCTCAGGGTCTTCATTTCACCTCATTTGCATATACGGCGTCAAATACTTTTGATCATTAATCAACAAAAATGCAACTAAAGTTTCTTGTTAGCGACCCTACATTTAAATATCAAACTTGAACAAAAATCAAGCAATGTCTCCTTTACATATTGTTTCAATTCTTTGTTTACGAACGCTTTTCAAAGTTTCCTTATAATATATATGGGCTCTTCCCTTCATAGGAGATGTAATCAAAGAATTTATGTTGAATGATGCGCCTTTCAAATAGTATACGCAAAGAAAAAATAATGGTAGCCAGTCTTTCACAGTCATCTTTTCACCTCATTCGTATATACGACGTCAAGCACTTTTCTTTTCCAATCATAGGTCAAAAAATACAACTAACTGCCTTTGTTTTTGCATTTTACTTTTGAGACAGTTCATCACAGCACTGGGGGAATTTGTTTTTTTCTGAACTTGCTGTTTGACTTCTCCCTCTGCACATGGCTAATGATATTCAAGTCAGGAACAAGACTAACCATGCAAGTTTGGAATTTATTAGTGGAATTACCATGGACAACACAGAAGCTACCTCAAATCCGTTACTGAATCTCCAGTTTGATACCCATGAGGCAGCTGTGCTGAATAGCACCCGGAAGACTCAGACAATGCTAATTTTGATGCAACATTTAAAGATGTTGAGGCAATAGCCTTTAAACTAAAGAGGCTGACCTGGCAAAATCTGCTTGTGGACAATATTGGATATAAGAAGCCATTCAGGTGAACTTGCTGTCTTTGTTTTTGCAGAGTAAAAATAAAGTTGTTTTAATAGGAAGCACTTTTCGTCGCTGACCATACAGCAACTTCTTCAGATAAAAACGAACTAACAAAGTCGTCCTGAAATAGTAAAAACATCACATATTAAAGTATGTCACATGTTTAAATACAGCATATCAAACCAAGGCAGTGTGGCACAAGTACAAAGCGCATTAACTGTGAGTTATGACTTGTAAAAGTATGTACAAAATCAAATATATGTTAAATTAACTGTAAGTTACACTTGTGTAAGTTTAAAAATAAAAAAAGTCATCTTTTTAAACTCTTTAACTTCAATAAACAAGCAATGTTACAAGCTTCATTGTTGTTTTTTTTATTTTTAAAAAGGCATAAAGAAAATAAATTGTTTTGAGTCATAGCCTCATAATAAGAAGTAAGAACTTAACTTATTATGAATTGTGTCATGATCAGAGCTGTCAGTGCTGTTTTGTAAAGATGTTACATATCGTGTTTGCCAAGCATTTTTGGAAGGTATGTTTTATATCTCTAAACCAATGCTGAATAAACTGCTTTATATCCATTAGTAGTCTTTTGTTGCCCCCAAGTAACTGGCCTTTGATTTTTATTTTTTTAAAACCACTTTATTAAATAACAGATAAAAAGGCAAAGTATATGCCTGCATTAACAGAAAGATGACTCGAATATACTCACTGATAATAACCAATAACCCATGAGTATAATGTGAATAAACAGACAAATTATCATCCATTGATGAATGCAAACAAACTTTTGAAACCATTGCCTGACCTAAATATTCTGCAACCTAAACTATGTTGCAGTAACCGTATGAATGAAACTCGATAATCAGCAACAATTTAAACCATGACATTTTGTCATCTCTTAGGATATGAAAAGATAAATGTACCTATATTCATGCCACGTTTCCATGTCCAACTTCAAGTATGTCCAGGCTTTATGCTTATAACTCAGTCTTTGCATAGCCCACAATCACTCAGAGAATACTTTTCCAATGTAAAAACAAACTCGAAAGGAATGTAGCTGCAACTATTCTTATCCAAAATAATTCAGTTGTACCCAGTTGCAGATTGGTTTTAACTATATCAGATAAACAAAACTTGAAATTTTCACTGCCTGGTAGCTCTAGTATGTGATTACATTCCGTAAATTGTCTAAGAGTGCAACATATGTGCTGAACAACTGAGCATGCCCATACCACATGAAAGTAATGAGCATTCTCTTGGTGACAGTGCCAATATGTACTACGTCTGCAAAACTCTCCAGTACAAAGCTGTATGGCTGCTTAATGCAATAAGAATAACATTGTAGCTATGGCTTATCATGGCATGGATGCCCAGGCCTCATTGTGCAACCTTTGCCAGCAGGTGACCCATTCATCTAAAGCCAATGGGCTATCAAGCAAGATATTCCATGTTAAGATCATGTCTGCCATCAAAGATCCAGATTTGCCTGATGCCAGGCTTTATAACCTTTTCAGCTTGATAGGGCTAGTCCTACTAGACCCCTGAGTCAACAAGTCCTGTAGTACAGCTGTTATAGCATTATCCACCAAAATCTTAGCTCCAGCCAGAGAAGTTAATATAGCTTTCAGCTGCAAATAAAGCCAACAATAAGCCTATAGGGGATTCTGTTTGACTTCCTCCAAAGGAAAGAGGTGGTTCTGAAAATCCCATATGTTTCTCACATAAACTATTCCCACCCTGGGCCAATCCTATCAACATATGGAGAGTCTGTCAAATTGAACAAAGGGGTTGTTCCATATACTTGCAAAAGGGGAGATGAATCTAGCCTTCTTGCCATTTCTAGCAACTGAAATATTGAACAAATAATGTGCACCTCCAAGGTCCTATGTTTTGCAGAAGGCATAGGCAATGCTCTGTATGTCACACCTCCATGTTAAACCAGGCTGGCTTACAGGATTGCCTGATATATATATATATATATATATATATATATATATATATATATATATATATATATATATATATATATATATATACACACACCACCTACAGTGGCCAATCTAAGAGACACCAAATCCTTCCATTAAAGTTGGTATGAGGAGCTTTTTCCTGCTCATTCTGGGGACCTTACTATTCTACAAAAGATCCCAAATAAGTATTTATAGCTTGCCTTTCCTGGGTGGAAAATGCAGCCTGGGGAAGATGCCTTAGCATGAGCAGTACCTTGGGAAGGAGCCACATTTTAATCAACTGCATTCTACTAAGAAATGGTAAGTAGACATTCTTCCAGCCTTCCAAATTACCCTTTGACTCCTCCAGTACTGGTTGGAGGTTGTCTGATACCAACATGTCTGTTTCCAAAGACAATTTCACCCTAAATATGTACAGTAAGTTTTCATCTGGCAGGATATGCTGCTTAAACACTGACATAAGTGAAGAGATCCTGGAGTGGGGGGGGGGTAAAGAAATGTATTTTCCTTATTCACCCTTAGCCCCATGATCATGGCCAGGCTATCCAAAACATTTAAGACTTGTGTTAATTGTGTGTGCGTGTGTGTGTGTGTGGGGGGGGGGGGTGCACTGAGTCAAAGGACATAGTCAGCCACAAACAATGTAGAGAAGTCCTAATAGATGGACCCATACCTCATTCTACAGTCATGTAGCATTTTTGCAAGGTAGATGTTGATCAACAACACTGTCTAAATGAATAATAACAGGAGGGAGCGCATACAACCCTGTCTGGTACCTCTTAAATCTGTTCCTCCACATAGAATTCCATTCATGCATAGTTGTGCAGTATGATTTGTGAAAAGCATTTGACACCACAATACAAACTCCAGCGGAAAATTATAGTGAACCAATGTCTGCCAAATAAAAGACCATTTAATGGAATCAAATGTCTTGCAAAAGTCATTTATTAGTGCCCACATGGGTAGATCTAGCCCTTGACAAAGAGTCTGTTTAAACTAAGAGCTAGAGTCATACAGGGTCTTTTCCCCATTGCATTCCTTTGAAAAATCCCAAATGAGTCTGCTTGAGTAGGGATGAGATAATCTTCTCCGGCATTTGGGCCAGCATAATTGCAAAGATCTTGAGGTCTGTGCGAAGGAGAAATATTGGTCAGTAATTAATTGCCTCCACCAGTTCTTAAGGTAACAGCAATTTTTGCCTGGATTGTCAGGAATTATATTCCACTTTTATGATAGCTAAAAGCAAGGAACTGATCATAAGTAAGGCAGTGCTGTTTTTTTGTTAATGTGACATATGCAGATGTTGTATTTGTATAGGAGGTATGAGATGAAAGAGTAGTACCCTGATATCAGAGAAATGGATGGAGCTCAGCTAATAAAACAATTACTTTTAACAATGGCAACAGAAAGTAGAGAGAATATAGATATAAGTAGGAATGAACAAGTTTCATATCATTCAACTTCAGTAGGAGACATCTGAGGTTGGGAGAGCACTTTTAAGCTGCAGCTGCACCCACAGTTAATTTTATTTTTATAAAATAAAATTGCATTTTAGTTTTGCATAAGTTCAAATAATAATATAAATAAAACACTATTGTTTTTCTTATTTTGTGTTTCATGATCATATTTTAGTTGTCTGTTCTTCAGTTTGCATTTAAAAGTTGATATCCCATGATCCACTGGAGTGAGTGGGGCTACATAATTATGTATGCAAATTTTATGTTATGATATGTTAACCAGCATGCAGACTTCCACCTATTTCTCATGGGTCCTTGTCCAGATGTTTGTTGTTTCCAAGTTGAGAGGTATGCATGTCATGGAAAGTAAGACATACATGTTCATCCTGAACTCCTGCTCCTATCTTGCCCTGGGGATGCATTGCTCCACACTTGCTGTATGCAAGGAAGCCAGATATATTGTGATGTCCTCAGGAGGTGTTAATGGTGGTCCACCTTCAGTGGCATGCCTCAGTCTCTCATATCATCATAACCTGTTAGCTCCACAACATCATGTCGGTTGACCGGACGGTGTCCCCGGATGTGTGCTACACGAACTCAATGAGGAACTAAACCCACACATAAGGCTGCTGTTTAATCTTAGCCTTACTACAGGATACGTACCCAAAGAATGGCGTACGGCAACTGTGGTCCCACTCCACAAAGGCGGTGCTTCTACGGACCCTGGAAATTACCACCCCATAAGCTTGACGAGCCTTGTCTGCAAAGCTATGGAGAGGATCATAATGGAACTCATAAATAAAGACATTGGGGACCTACAGACACTGGATCCTACCCAATTTGGCTTTGTCAAGGGCAGGTCCTGCCTCTTGAACTTGGTCAACTTTTTCGAAACAGTCACTAAGGCCATTGATGAGGGTAAGGCAGTTCACACAGCCTACCTTGACCTAGCAAAGCGTTCGACACAATACCCCACTCGGGCATCATAGAAAAGCTCACCAGCTTAGATGTAAACCCATATGTCACAAGATGGGTTGCAAACTGGCTCAAGGACAGAACACACAGGGTTAGAGTTGCTGGTGCCATGTCAGACTCTAAGCCGGTCGCGAGCGTGTCCCACAGGGCTCAGTCCTGGGCCCCTCTTGTTCGGCATTTATTTTCTGAAGTGCAGGCAAACATAGGGGGTTGTGGTTGACAAAATTTGCAGATGACTGCAAACTGGGCACCATAATTGACACTCCATCAGACACAGACATCCTCCAGAAAGGTCTCATAGAAATGGATAACTGGTGCCAGAGCCATGGCCTTAAGCTAAATGCCAAAAATGTATAGTCATACCCTTTGGGAAAAACAAGGTAACCACTAATTACCACATAGGTGGTAATCCATTAAACACGGAAGAAGTTATCAGGGACCTGGGGACCCAAGTTGACAGTAACCTCTTTGACACTCACATTGCCAAAGTGGTTAGGAAGACCTTCTACATTGCCCACCTGATCATGAAGGGATTCACATCCAGATCAGGAGAGGTCATTGTACCCCTGTACTCTTCACTTATCAGACCAATGATTGAGTACAATGCCCCATTCGGAATGTACCTTACCCGACACCTGCAGCAGTTGGAAAGACCCCAAAAGTTCCTCACCAAAAGGATAAAGGGGCTCAAACATATGTCATACGATGCCCGACTGAAGAAACTCCAGCTCTATTCAGTCGCATACCGTCTGCTCAGAGGTGATCTGTGCCTGACATTCAAGGCCATTAATGGACATGCTCCATCTCAAAAAATCCAAATCCACCAGAGCCACGAGAGCAAGAGACTTAAACCTCAACACGGATATAAATAGGATGTGCTGGAGGGACAGATTCATCACCCAGAGACTCCCTACACTATGGAACAGAATCCCAGTCCATGTGAGGCAGAGCCCCTCACTGACTCTGTTCAAGAGAAATCTTGACGAGTGGATGGGAGATCGTAGGTTTACCCCGGGAATCATCTCTGTATCACTGCTGGACAGAGGCACAGCAAATTAATGGGTATAGTATTCTCATCCTAAGGGGTGGTGAAAGCCACACACACTCTGGCTAGGCTTATAAATGCCCTAGGGCAGATAGCCTAGTATGAACCTATGAACCTATGAACCTATGTCAATGCAGCAACATCAACAGGCCTCATGGGCTTGATTGTGATCACCAACTGCATAAATCATATTGGTGATGCTGTTCCACATTTCATTTTTCCGTACTGTATTCCCTGCATGTCCAAGCAGTCTAAGTTCATGTTGTTTAAGAGAATCTAGTATGATGCCATTGTCCTGTGGGAGAAATTGCACACCTATGTCTATTTGCCATCTGAAAGTCATTGATATGCACATGATCATATTCCTGTAGGGGTCCAGTTATGTAGATGATTATGTGGACAGAATACATCACCATAAATAGTATGTATTCCTGTGCAAGCAAAAGTCTATGAATTACTGACTGAGACAAATACTAAAGTGAGATATAAAAAGTAACAACAATGCTTCCATACATAGTAGTTGTAAAATCAACATAACTTGTAGGCCCCAATAATAATGTTATGTTGACATCTTGCAAGCTTTTATTTTGTCAAATTTCAATTATGATAATGTGGGATCAGGCAGTGTTGGGCATGATTTCATTCAAATGCCAGATATGTTACATGTGCTTGATTTGCATAAACTTGCCACGCTTCATGCTGGCCAGTATTCAAATGTTTAGGTGATGTCATGATTCCCACTGGTAAACTGTGTTATGCATGTCATTGCACAGCCTTGATTGAACTGCTCACACTGGTGATGGATATATTCTCCCTGTCCTGTTCTATTATTGGGCATGTCCATAACTATACATAAAGTGACATAGGGAATGTGTTATATGCACTAGGAGGCATTCACTAGCAGCAACTGTGTTGATTATAATTCTTCTACTTGCTGATGGCCGAATCATTTAAAATTGAACTGTGTTTAAATAAGAAGTTTTATGTATGCTACTACACCTTCAATCTCATATTTGAATTTGCAGAACTCACCAGTGGATGGTATGTTAAGTATATTAGATTGCAGATATGCACATTATTTCCATATTAAGATCAGCAATTAACTTCATGGGAATGTGCTGCATGAGAGACATTTGCTTTTCATTTCTGTCATGTTTCAAGATTCATCTTGACAGAACATGGGAACCCATGGTTATTTGCCAGTCAGGCACATGCCAAGCCACTGCTGGAGTCCTCAGATGATGACAATGATCATAAGGAAGTCTGACCTGCACCTGCTCAAGCCATCATACCTGCTGCACCACAGAGGAGATGACTGATGTCAGAACTGGAATACAGATAATTATCTGGATGAGATCTCTGAGGTTGTGACTGATGTGTTTCAAGGACATGATGGAGAACTTCTTCCAGAATATGGCATGAGCTATGCATGACTCATTCAGGGAGATAATCTTGGAGATCATTTATGAGGCTCATCCCCATCAGCCTGGGCCCTCAGGTCCAAAAGTATTGTCTGTGTGCTCCTAATGTGTTTTGTTGCCAACAAGCTAATTGCCATACAATTGATTGGACTGTATATGCATTCTTGTGCATGCATACCATGTAGCTGGCATACTTATGTGTTATAAATCAATAAACATCATCTGTGCATATATCCCCCCAGGAAATAACATCCCTACCCTAGAACACATTCTAGAACAAATCTCTAACAAACTTCCTCAAGAAACACTATTTCTTGGGGACTTTAACATTGACTGGATATCATGTAGCAACATTAACCCTACTTCTCATATAAACCTAAATGGTTTTAAACAACTCATTAATGGTCCGACCAGAACCAACAAAAAAACCAAAAAAGAAACCACCTTGGACTGGATCCTTACTAACTCCCCCCTACAAAACTACCAAACTGGCATCCTTCCTGACGACATTAGTGATCACTCCCTCATTTACGTAGTCAGAGCCAAAACTAACCTAAACTTACCTACCACTCATAAAACACTATACTCCAAAAAAAATTTTATTCCTGAACAGTTTCAAACAGAACTTTCACAATATAACTGGACCCCTCTAAAACACCTCACACTTAACAAAGCCGTTGAATACTTCAATTCAGCATTCCTTGCAATCCTAAATCAACACGCCCCAAGTCGCACTATTAGAACAAAGACTAAGACAGCCCCCTGGCTAACCTCCAATACTAAGCATAAAATTATTCTCAGAAATAAATCTTGGAAAAAATGGCGTTCCTCTAGAAACCCAACAGATCATGAAACCTTTAGAGAGCTCAGAAACAGTACCAAAAAAGCTATCATAACAGATAAAAAGAATTTTTACTTTGAACTACAACAATCCACTAATAAAGAACCAAAAAAATTCTGGTCTACTATTAACAATCTAATTACCCCAGGCAAATTAATCACACCCAATCCCCAGAATTTAGACCCCGAAGACTCTACTTTAATAGCCAATAATTTCAATACTTTCTTTACTTCATCCATACAAAGTCTTGCTAACCACCTATCTCCTGATACCTCTCAACTGCTCTTAAGTAGCTTCAATGACTCTCTTCCTCTCCTTCAACTACAACCCATACCCACCTCTTATATACAATCTCTATTACACAAACTTAAACCCACTACCCCCTCAGCAGACAAGCTTCCTGCTGAATTCCTGCAAGTAGCAGCTAAAGCTATTGCCTATCCTGTCTCTATTCTAATAAACAGATCCATAAAGAAAGTGCTTTCCCAGCAATTTGGAAAATATCACACATCATACCCTTACACAAAGGAGGCAAATCTACCGACCTTTCTAACTTTCGCCCAATTGCACTGTTATCTCCTCTTGCAAAAATTATGGAAAAATGTATACATAAACAACTACTAAACCATCTCCTCCTTAACAACCTACTAGCTGATACCCAACATGGATTTAGGCCTTCACATAGTACTACCACTGCACTACTCTCTTTCACCAATACCATCAACTGTAACCGTAATAACAACAAACTAACCTCTTCTCTATTTCTAGACCTGTCAAAAGCCTTCGATATGGTAAATCATACACTTCTTCTCC
The DNA here is from genome assembly GCF_019279795.1 of Protopterus annectens. Lineage (NCBI taxonomy): Eukaryota > Metazoa > Chordata > Ceratodontiformes > Protopteridae > Protopterus > Protopterus annectens. The sequence goes on from NC_056729.1 coordinate 1,320,140,199, forward strand.
ACATACTGAAATCCCTTGCCTTGAATGACTCTTATTTAACCTGGTTCTCATCATATCTAGAAGATCGACATCAAGCAGTACTCTGGAAAAATTCTTTGTCTACTCTATTACCTATCTCATTAGGAGTACCACAGGGATCTATACTAGGCCCTCTTTTATTCTCCATCTTTATTAATGATCTCCAATCATCTATCCAAAACACTACCTGCATACAATATGCAGATGATTCCACTTTAATCTGTACAGCCTCCTCTCAACCAGAACTCCAATCCCTTACACAAGTTACCTTTTCAACCGTTGAACAATGGTTCTCTAAAAGATGTCTTCTCCTTAACCCCAAGAAAACAAAACTATTACTTTTTTCACCTACACACAAATCTACTCAACTACATTTTACTATCACTGCAAGTGATAACTCTCACATTACTCCTGACTCCACTACAAAACTGCTTGGTGTTACTATTGATAATAATCTTAGCTTTGACCACCACATTAATAACACAATAAAACAGTTAATAAAAGATTGGTTCACTATACAGAATAAAACCCTTCCTTACACCTAAGGCACGGACTACTTTAGCACAATCACATCTTATCTCTTCCCTTCTGTATGCATCCTCGATCTACACTAATCTATCTAAAGGTAACCTTAGGAAACTGTCTATATCCTACCACAACATAGCTCGATTTGCCACTGCATCTCAATATAGAACTCACCACTGCATAAACTTAAAACTTCTACACTGGCTGGAACTTCCTAACAAGATTATCTATCAACAACTCTTAATAGCACATAAAATTTTATATCAACCTCAAAACACCCGCTCTTAGCAACCTCTTGACTCCTATAATAATTTAAAACAACTACGCCCTCCCAAAAGCTACAAGTTAACATGACCAGAATTTCAAACTCTGCAGGGAACTGCCTTTTCTCCAACTCAGTTGGCAAAATATGGAATAACCTTCCCTTACATATCTCCTCTCTAGCCACTTTTCCTTGCTTTAAAAAGCAACTTCTTTCACATCTGAATAACTTCTGGCTCTGCTCTTGTACCAATCCAGACTAACCTACTTTCATCTTTCAACTATATTTGCATTTTTTTTAACACTCAAAATCTCTCTCTCAAATCATAAATAACATTATGATTCTACTGTTACTAAAAAAAAAAAAAAAAAAAAAAAAAAAAAAAAAAAAAAAAAAAAAAATTATTATTTTTATTTTCATTTTTTAATTACATAATTTGTATTACATAGTTAGTATTATCTATTTGTTATTAGAATAGCATCACCTGACCTGAACTAATTTCCTTGTATTATTGCTCTTTTCCTATATCACAAGTGTTTTTTTACATGTAAACATGCTTTAATCTGTGGAGCTTTTCTCCTCGGGCCTCCACTGAAAATGGACAATGATCCAGTTGGACTAGCCCGGTCAACAAATGTAAAATAAAAAATGTAAAATAAATAAATAAATAAAATAAATAAATATTGTAGTGTGACATTTAATTATGTTTCAGTGTGTGCATGACACATATTAACACATTAAACATTCCTCCCCCCTTCAGCAATCCGTGCACTGTGGCAGCTAGCCTGCAGCTAGTACTGCAACAGTTAGCTTGCAGACATGTGTTTTACTGAGGGCAATTGATGGGCAACATGGGTTGTCCATAGTGCAGCACTACCAATGTGGTATGATTTGTAATTGTGCATTGTTGTATCGTGTATATGCAACAAAGGAACATGCATTTTCCATGTGTGTGTTTTGGATGACAGTTGTCACGATGTTCCTCTGGAATGATGTGGTGTTGTATGCCATGTTCTGGCAATGCTGATGCTATGTGGGGTCATATACAGGCATGTCATAGCTATGGGTAGTCCTCCTTTTCTGACTGCATCAAACAGCAATGTAGCTGTGAAGATTGGGGAAAGATGAGTGAAGACTGCCAGCATAGTCAAATAGAAATTGATACATAATTCTATCAATTGTAAATATAAATGTAAAATACATGCTTGTTTCTTAAATGAAAGAAAACACTGTAAAATGTGAACTTCAAGATTGTAGCAACATTGTCATCTGCTGTAAGGAAAACTAAGCCAAGCATTTCAAATGTTCTTTGAAATTAAAATTATGTCTTGTAGGTTCTTTGATCTGTAGAGCTTGGAGTCATTTGGTCTGGGCTATCACATTCTTTCTATTGTTTGAACTTAAGGAATAATTACTAGAGTGTACATGTGAAATGTCTTTTATTGTTGTAGAGCAGGTGTTAGCTTGCTAAATAATGCAGTTTGTTGGCCTGGGAACTCCAGACTAAGTGTCAAAATGATGTAATGTGTATACTGGGAAAACCTAAGTGTCAACATGATGTAATTTGGGAGGGCCTAGCAGAGCTGTTTGTTAGTGAGTTTAAAAACTATTGTTCAGTAAGAGACTGTGAGCATTTTGACCTTGATATCTCACTTATTAGAACTCTTCCTGTTGTCTTATGTAAGTAGTGTCTTTGAAATATGCTTTCTTGCAGTAATAGCTAGGAACTTAGAAGAAAGTTAGACAAGTGTTTTTCTGTTATATCAGACTTTCCTACTTTATTGTTTTAAGATTCTGTGTGATCCCTGAACTCTTAGATTTAACTGTGGTGTAGTAGTATTGTCTTGTGTTTTTAATTATTTATTATAAAATATTTAAAAACCTTTACCTGTGGCTGGTTTGTGTAGAGATAAGTAAGCTCTAGAGTACATTGCATATTTATAGAGTTTATTGTAATAAGCCACTCTAATAAGCCTTAGACTGAATAGTCACATTACCAATTGGATAATAATATTGCACAATAATAATTGGACACGCTTTTAAGGGCCTTTGGGTAGCTGATAAATATTAGCTGGTGGTGGCAGAAATTACTACCATATGGTCTGGGTAAAGGGGCACAGTTGGAGAATCTGTGTCAGCCATTCCCAGGAGTGTCTGTGATGTTGTATAACTATTTATCTCAAAGTGTGTGTGGTGTGTTAGCTACCTGGGCAAGGACACAAAGCACTGGTGGGACAGAGAGGGTACTGGAGGTTAGCTTGCCAGCAAGGCTGAGATCTGGACCCTATAGCTGTGCCAGTGCAGAGTCTTATTGGGGACCTGGAGAGCAAGGGAGCAACCAGCCCCAGACTGCCTGTGATCTCTGTGTGCACTTAAGGGAAATTGTACTTTACTGTGTGTATTTGTTATCCTTTTCTCTTATACGAGTCACCCTCCCTGGTGTTAGTGATGCGGATTGAGGCTCATTGATTGCTGGGCCAGGGCACGGTCTTCACATTTGTTTTATTTTTTTGTTAGCTTAGTTAGTCAGGGTGAGCTGGCAGCATGTCAACACAGGAGTATGGAAAAATGACATGGACCCAGCTGGTGGAGATGTGCCAGGCTAGGGGACTGGTGCATGAAAACCAGACTAAGGCAGACCTGATTGCAGCCTTGGTTACAGCTGCATCAGAAAACAGCATCCAGGAGGACAATCAGACTAGCAGTGGAGATACAATATCCTCAGAGAATGGACAGTTCAACCTTTCTGTAAAGGACAATCAGGCTGTCAGTGGAGATACAATATCCTCAGAGAATGGACAGCTCAACCTTTCTGCAGTGGACTTAAAAATCCAGCTGGAGATAAAGAGACTTGAGTTGGAGGCCAGGCATTTGGAGATAGAAGCCGAAGAAATGGAGCATCAGAGGACGCATGAGAGGGAAAAGCTGACTCTTCATCAGAGTCATGGAGGTAATGAGGAAGGGAGTAACTGGACCCCAGAAGCACAACAGGTCAGTAAATTTCTTTCACAATTTAAAGAGGGGGATAATTTTGATAGTTTCATTACCATATTTGAAAGTGTATGCAAACAGTATAGTGTTGACCAAAGGCTCTGGGTACGGTAACTTGTATATCACAAATGTCTGACTCTGTCTGTTTTGATTATACTGCTGTAAAGAAATGTCTGTTACAATGTTTTAAGCTAACACCTGAAATGTATAGGAAAAAGTTTTGTGAGCATAGACGCAAGGCAGATGAAAATGTGTGTGAATATGTTGTTGAACTGAGCACTTATTTTCATAGCTGGATGAGTGGATGTCAGGTCACCACTTTTGAAGGTCTGCCAGACCTTTTGGTGAGGGAACAAGCCCTTAGCACTTTGCCTGAGGACATGAGGATCTGGTTAGCTGATTGACAATGTGCTACTTCAGATGAGTTGGGGAAGAAGGGAGACCTATACCTGCTCAGCAGGGCAGCCCTGCACAGGAAGGGGACCCCCAGTACTGCTCATTGGTCTAAAGGAACCCATGGTGGGCAGCACAGACTGCCCCAACAGAATCTGCCAGTAGCAGGGGAAGCCACTAGTCCAGTTACACTTCCAGGACCTAGGGTGAAATGTTTTGAATGCAACCAGTGGGGCCCTGTGGCATACAGATGTCCACAGAGGCAAGGTGGGGAACCAAAGATGAGGGAGCCAGTAAGTGGGAAAGGCAAAATGCCAACAGTAGGTTGTCTTAAGACAACAGGGGTATGGAACTGCCATCCTGCAGATGTCTTGAGAGGGAAGGATCTGGATGAGACAGTACCATGTACTTATGCAATTATACGGAGTGAGGTTAGGAGACAAGCATGTGAGTCTAGTAGCCAGGGGGAGAGCCAGACAGACGGCATACTTGCAGCCAGGACTGTTGAGGTGGTTACTTCAGGGAGTGAGCTATGCTGTAGCAGTGAGATTGAATGTGAGCCATAGCTGCTTGTGAGTACTGATGTTCCCTTGGACAGGGTAACTGCAAAAATAGAGGTGAGTAGTAGTACTAAGGCTGACAGTGAGGCACCACTGATAGAGGATGCCAGACGTCCTGTGGAAGGGGAGCTGAGAAGGGTTACAAGGAGAGAGTTGAGACAGGCTCTGTTCTCAGACCTTACATTGCAAGGCTTGAGGCAGGTAGCTAGGGGGGCAACTGATTCTCAAGGGAAGGGGAAATCTGTATACTGGGACAAAGGTTTACTATACAGAGAGTGGACCCATGAGGGAGGGCTAGAAGGTGAGAAAGTACAGCAGTTGGTAGTGCCTAGAGCTTACAGTCTGGCACTTCTAGCCATAGCCCATGATATTCCCTTTGCAAGTCATATGGGCATAAAACATAAAAAGAGGCATATTATGCAAAACTTCTATTGGCCTGGAATTTCCAGAGATGTAACAGGATACTGCAGGACCTGTGAGCAGTGCCTAAAGGTAGGCAAGGTAGGAGACAAGGTGAGAGCTCCTTTGATGCCTTTGGCTGTCATTGAGGTGCCATTTCAGAGGGTAGCGATGGATATTGTGGGTCCTCTGAGTACCCCAAGTTCCACAGGGAAAAAGTATATCCTAGTGGTAGTGGATTATGATACACAATACTCTGAGGGAGAGGCTTTGTCCTCCATTAATGCAGAGAAGGTGGCAAATGCTTTGTTAGAGATTTTCAGCAGGGTAGGTTTGCAAAAAGAAATACTGACTGACCGAGATGCCAATTTCATGTCAGACCTGCTGGCTTGTCTGTGGAAGTCCTGTGGGGTGAAGCATATGAAGACCACCCCCTACCATCCCCAGACTAATGGTCTTGTTGAGAGGTTAAACTCTACAATCAAATCTATGCTATGGGCATTTGCAGATCAGTTTAAGAGGGTGTGGGACAAATATTTGCCTATCTGTGGTTTGCTTACAGAGAGTTTCCCCAGGAATCCACAGGTTTTTCATCCTTTGAGTTGCTGTATGGGCATAGGGTGAGGGGACCTCCAGATTTATTTCGAGATGAGTGGGAAGGTGAGTATGAGTCTCACAATGAGTCTGTTGTGGCATACATCCTAAACCTCAGGACAAGGCTCAGGGAACACATGGACTTGACCCAGGAGAACCTGGCAGAAGCCCAACAATAAAAGGTGTGGTATGACAGGAATGCTCGAGCTAGAGAATATGCTGTGGGGCAGCAGGTAATGATTCTCATTCCTGTCAGACACAACATGCTGCAACCAGCTTGGAAGGGACCCTATAAGGTGATAAGAAAGGTTAATAATGTTAACTACATGGTGGAAGTGCTAGGCAGATGGCAAGAAGACAAAGTGTACTATGTTAACATGATGAAATCTTACCATGATAGGGAGGCCCTTGTTCTGAGTATTTGCAGTGGATTGTGGGAGGAGTATGAGGGAGATCTGGGGACTGATCTCCTCAGTGAATCTTGGGCTGACACCTTGGTGGAAGGGATAGCAATATTCCAGCAGCTATCTCCTACCCAGATTCAAGAAAGCCAAGCAGTGTTGCAGGAATTTGGGGACGTGTTCACTGGGAAACCAGGGAGCACCAGGTGGATACAGGACCCCAAAAGCCTATAAGGTAGACCCCTTATAGGGTGCCTGAGAGAGTCAGAAAGACTCTGAGGGAAGAAGTACAGGAGATGTTGAAACTAGGGGTGATTCAAGAGTCAACCAGTCACTGGGCCTCGCCAGTGGTACTGGTGCCAAAGAAGGATGGCTGAACCAGGTTCTGTGTGGATTAGGTACTGTGTGGATTAATGGAAATTAACTAGTCACACAGAGTCAGATGCTTACCCCATGCCTAGGACAGATGAGGGCCTAGAGCAGCTTGGTGAGGGTAAGTATCTTACAATCATTGACCTTACCAAGGGTTACTGGCAGGTGCCCTTGACTCCCAGTGCTAGAGAGAAGTCAGCCTTTGTGACTCATTTTGGCTTGTACAAGTTCTAAAAGATGCCTTTGGGATGAAGAATGCCCCAGTGACTTTCCAGAGGCTGGTGGATAATATCCTAGCAGGAGCAAAAGAGTTTGCCCTTGCTTACCTAGATGATATTGCCATCTACAGCCATTCCTGGCCAGAGCACCTTCAGCATGTCAGGGAGGTGCTGGGCAGACTACAGGGGGCAGGGTTGACCATTAAGCCGAGCAATTGTCAGGTGGGTATGGCAGAGGTCTCCTACCTAGGACATAGAGTGGGGAGTGGTAAGATAAGGCCAGAACCTGCCAAAGTGGAAGCTATTCAGGCATGGCCTGCACCAGTTACCAAAAACCAGGTGATGGCATTCTTAGGGACAGCAGGGTACTACAGAAAGTTTGTCCCTAGTTATAGTACCATAGCTGCTCCCCTCACAGACCTGACAAGGAAAAACAGGCCAGATAAGCTAGTGTGTACCCCAGCATGTAAGCAGGCATTTCAGAAGCTTAAAGAAGCTTTGGGAGGACCTCCTGTGTTAGCCAGTCCAGAATACAGCAAATAATTTGTTGTGCAAGTGGATGCTTCAAACCATGGGGTGGGGGCTGTACTTAGCCAGATTTCTTCAGAGGGGGAAGAGCACCCAGTGGTTTATTTCAGTCGTAGGCTCCAACCCAGGGAGGAATGTTATGCAGCTGTAGAAAAGGAGTGTCTAGCTATAGTGTGGTCATTGAAGAAACTTCAACCATATCTGTATGAAAGAAAATTCAGTGTAATGACAGATCACAACCTTCTAATATGGTTAAACAGAGACAGTCAGCAAAATGCCAAGCTGCTAAGATGGAGCCTGAGGTTGCAAGCATATGATATGTCAGTGCAGCACTGCAGTGGGAGCAGCAATGCCAATGCAGGTGGGCTGTCAAGACAGGGAATGGAGTGAGGTACCCTCAGATAGACCTAACCCTCTCAAGTGGCGTTTCTCAAGGGACACTTGAAACACTAGCTTGAGTTCTCCAGGGGGAAAGAGATGTGAACATTGGGGAAAGATGGGCGAAGGTTGCCAGCCTAGTCAAATAGAATTTGATACATAATTCTATCATTTGTATAAATAAATGTAAAATACAGGCTTGTGTTCTTAAATGAAAGAAAACACTGTAAAATGCGAACTTCAAGATTGTTGCAACATTGCCATCTGCTGTAAGGAAAATCAAGTCAAGCATTTCAAATGTTCTTTGAAGTTACAATTATCTGAAAAAATGGTGCCAAAGTGACTGGCTGAACAGATTCTTTCTATTGTCTAACTTAAGGAAAAATTGTTAGATTATGCATGTGAAATGTCTTTTATTGTTGTAGTTTCCTGGGCAGGTGTTAGCTTGCTAAATAATGCAGTTTGTTGGCCTGGGAACTCCAGACTAAGTGTCAAGATGATATAATGTGAATACTGGGAAAACCTAAGTGTCAAAATGATGTAATTTGTGAGGGCCTTAGCAGAGCTGTTAGTGTTTTAAAAACTATTGTTCAGTGAAAGACTTAAAGCATTTGTCTTGGACGATAAACCCAGCACTGCTTATGCTCTTTGTGTATGTAAGTAGGATTATAGCATTGTATTTTCTCTTAAGATTATCTAAAGATTAGAAAGTTAGATTAAGTGTTTTTCTTTGACATCAGACTTGTCCTACTGTATTGTTTTAAGTTTCTGTGTGGTCTCTGAATTCTTAAATATCTCTATGGTGTAGTAGTATTGTCTTATGTTTGAATTATTTATTATTAAATATTTTAAAAACCTTTACCTGTGGCTGGTTTGTGTAGAGAAGTAGGTTCTAGAGTACATTGCATATTTATAGAGGTTATCATAATAAGCCACTCTAATAAGCCTTAAGACTGAATAGTCACATTGCCAATTGGATAATAATATTGCACAGCAATAAATGGACACTCTTTCAAGGGCCTTTGGGGAGCTGATAATTATATTAGCTGGTGGTGGCAGGAATTACTACCGTATAGTCTCGGTAAAGGGGCACAGCTAGAGAATCTGTTTCAGCCTTTCCCAGGAGTGTCTGTGTTGTTGTTTGTCTTTTGGCTTTTCCCCATTAGGAGTCACCACAGTGGAACTCTGGTCCACTAAGATTGGCAGTAGATTTTTATGGTGCTTAGTTGCCAGCCTGATGCCCAACCTTCAGTGAAGGCACGCTCATTCACACATGTCTTTCGGAGGCCACTCAACCACAGGGAGGACATGCAGACTCCACAAAGAAGGCACTCCAGCCAAGAATCAAACAGGTGAACTTCTTGCTGTGAGGCAACAATGCTACTGCTGTACCAAAGAGTGTCTGTGAAGTTGTATAAATACTTATCACAAAGTGCAGGTGTGTGTCAGCTACCTGGGCAGGGACATGAAGCACTGGTTGGACAATGAGGGTACTGGAGGTTAGCTTGCCAGCAAGGCTGAGATCTGGACCCTATAGCTGTGCCAGTGGGGAGTCTTATTGGGAACCTGGGGAACAAGGGAGCAACCAGCCCCAGAGTGACTGTGATCTCTGTGTGCACTTAATGAAAATTGTACTTTGCTGTGTGTATTAGTTATCCTTTCCTCTTCTTGGAGATGACCTCCCTGGTGTTAGTGGTGAGGATTGAGGCTCCTTGATTGCTGGGCCAGGGCACGGTCATCACAAATGCTAATGGTATTTTGATATGGGCTGGCTTATTAATACTGTGTTATTTTGCTTACTTGTTAATGAGTAAAATTGCTCCAGGATAGTTTTCTTTTTAATGGTGGTCAGTAGCCCTCTTTCAGAATATTTTACAATAATGTAAAAAGTAGATATGTAGAGCTTTCAGTTATTGGGAGCAAATTTAGAGCCTGATAAAGGCTGCAGCAGTACAACTTTGAATCAGCAAATAAGGCAAATTTAGCTATTTTACTGGCATTGATTTGTAATATTTGAGTGTTACAGGCAGGGTGGAAAGACAACAAATGTAACTATTTTCTAGTTTTGGAAGAATTACATTTTTAGCCAGGACTTTGTGGGCAATACAGAATAATAGGTAGAAAATTCTATGGCAGAGCTTCAACTAAGAGTTAACCTTATTAATAATGCTGTCAGTATAGATTCATAGATTACTACTAGGCTAACTACCAGTATGAATTATGAAGTTTAAAGATTGGTCTACGATATGCTTAGAGGTTTGTTCTCAGTCACGTAAAGGATAATATTGCTATAATTATCAATTATCAGCAATGCTAATGATGGGAAGTTAAGTAGTTTTTTTTTTTTGAAGAGAAGAGAATAACTTTATATATATATATATATATATATATATATATATATATATATATATATATATATATATATATATTGTCGTTAATCATAAGCTTATTAACAGATCTTAGAGAAGTTAAGATTGCAATATGTTTGCTTATCTATTTATTTGAAGCAACAATATATCATCTGCATAAAAAATAGGTCCAGTTTAGAGATGTCATAGGGGAAATCATCAATATATAAAGAAAATACTAAGGAGCCTAATACTGAGCCTAGGGTGACTGTGATGCCCATGCACTAGCCCAGAAATCAAGAAGCCTCAATCCTCACCACTAACACCAGTGAGGGGCATCCACATAGGGGAAGGATAATAAATACACACACAGTAAAGTACAATTTCCCTTAAGAGCACACAGAGATCACAGTCAGTCTGGTGCTGGTTTCTCCCTTTCTCTCCATGTTCCCAATAAGACTCCCCACTGGCACAGCTATAGGGTCCAGATCTCAGCCTAGTGGGTAAGTTAAAACCTTCAGCACCCTCTCTATCCAACCAGTGCTTCCTGTCCCTGCCCAAGTAGCTGACACACACACACACTTTGAGACAAGAGTTATATACAACCACACAGACACTCCTGGGGAAAGCTGGCACAGGTTCTCCAGCTGTGCCCTTTTTCCCAGACTATACAATAGTACCACTTACAACCACCATCTAATATTTATCAGCTACTAAAAAGGCCCTTAACAAAGGGTGTCCAATTATTACTGTACAATATTATTATCCAAATGGTATGTGCAACTGAACAGTTAAGGCTTATTGGAGTGGCTTGGCCAGTATCACTAAATACATGCAATGTACTCTTAGAGCTTAAATTATCTCTAAAAAAAACAGCCACAGCTAAAATGTTTAAAATATTTAATAATAAATAATAAAAACACAAGACAATACTTCTTACTACACACTGCTAGTCGAGATTTTCAGAGATCACAGAGAAATACTTAAAATAATACAGTAGAAAAATTCTGACATCAATACAGAAACGAATAATCTAACCTTCTTAGTTCCTAGCTATATCTAAGAGAAAACACAGTTCTAAAATAAACTTACATATAGAACACAGGCAGAGTGCTGGTGAGTTGGATGTCCTCAAGACAAATGCTCAATGCCCTCATTCTTTCTCTCCTTAAATTGATAACACAGTACCACTGATTCATTTCAAAATACATCATTTCTTTCTGGGTTCCAGGCTAACAGAAACTCAGAGTTTAATAGCCCTTTTGAAAAATTATACACGTAAATTCTAGCCATTAACTCTGGCCTCAGGCAGAATGTCTCCCTTTAGACATCTCAGCTCTGAGTTTTTGATCAAAGAATTTCACAATACTTGACTTATCAGCTTTCTTACAGCAAAGTGTACTGTTGTTACATTTTTTTGCAGTTCAACATCCAATACAGTCCTTTCACATTTAAGAGAACAAGCCTATGGCATATATTAATATTTACAAATGACAGAATTATCTACAAATTCTATCTAGCTAGCCTGGCAGCCTTCACCTATCTTCACACAAGCTTTGAGACAGATGGATGTTAGAGTAAAATGGCCTTTCTCGAAGGCAACTTTGGAATCAATTAATGATGTATTGAGCAAAATTACATTTTTGAAGTTTGGTATGGAACAGTTTGAGATTTACACTTTTGAAGGTTCTTGTCATATCATTAAAAGCACTTACTGTAATGAGTCTGTTGTTAATATTACCATAGACTGTATCAGTAGAAGAGATTCTCTCTGTGTATGTGCTAAAGGGATTTCCAAAGCTGTGTTGCTTATCAGAGATGAGTGAATAACTGTTAATGTGGTTGATTAACTGTCTGTAGAGAATTTTGTCAAACATTTTTGCTAAAGGGAAGAGTGTAGAAATTAGATGAAGGCTCCTGAGGTTATTGGGTAGTATGTCCTAAGGTAGAGGGATAATTTTAGCATGCTTAAATGATTGAGGTACTATGCCCTTGGTAAATGGCAAGTTGTAACTATACACTTACAGCTTTGCATTTTTTCATGCTACTGTACTAAGAAAGGGTGGGTGTAGGTGAGTATGATTAGAAGAGGTGGGCGGTCAGGTTTCATAACAAGGTTTTGGTTTCCTTTTGAGATACCACAGTGTAGTAGAGTGTGTCTGCGTACTGAGCCAAAGAGCATATAGCAGGATTATGATTATTTTGAGTAGCAGGGATGTTGATATTGGAGGTTAGAGGTGTATTGATTATGTCATTAATGCAGGATGTAATGGCATTTTTATAGTAATCAGAAGCATTTTTGTTCATGTTATTAATACTAATATTTGCAGGAGTGGAGACATTTGGAACTTGTCCGGTTAGATGCTTTATTTTTTTTCTAGAATTTTTTTGAATTATTGATGGTAGATATTAATTTTTTTCTAAGGTTCACAGATTTAGCTGAGTTGGAAACTGTTTTTATATGCTTTCTGCATTCAAGATATGTGTTATACAGGCAAACATTAGTTGGGTTTTCTTTTCAGGGTGTCCAGGTTTTGTTTCGCTGTTTCATAAAAAGTTTATGGTAGCTGGGTAAATGTGTTAAAGCATGGGTCACTCACAGTAGGATCTTTCTCTTTTAAACACAGCACATGAGCATAGCAGTGGAAATGGGGTCACTGTAAGTGGAATAGAATGGAGGCAAAAACAGGCTGAAATAAATTGCCAAGAAAGTAATAGATCAAGAAAGGAAGAACAAAGTTTATTGCAGTGGGGCAGAATAAAGGTATATATATATATATATATATATATATATATATATATATACACATATATATATATTTATATATATATATATATATATATATATATATATATATAGGTGTGCAGCAATATATGTCCCATAGTACCTTATTGCACTAGTTTTTGTATGGCAAGAATAGGTATTGTAATATATTTTAATGTGAAATAGGCACTCTGCCTTTTTCTCTAACTGGTCGTTGTGCAAAACTTTTCAACTGAATTTTGGTCTGAAAGTTTCTAGGTAGTCATTTAAAGGACTTGCCTGTCAAACTGCTGTGTGTTGTTTTACTGTCCAGTTTATTAACAGGTGCTAACACTATACAATACCTCAGCTATGTTCTGGCAGGTGAATGAATCCAGATGAAAAGACTAACATGTCTGTACTACAGTACGTGCACCAATGACGTGAATACTTCTTTCCAGGTAACACAGACTCAAAAATATTCAAAATAATAATTATTCTGGTAATAACCTCAGGAACTGAAAGATACTTTTATACCATCAGTAACCGCCCTTCCCCCATCATTTTTTAATAGGCTTAGCTATTGCATAGGCTTAGCTATAGCTATACTCACTCACTACATGGTAAAGAGTTTCACAGCAGTACTCATTTTGTTCACAAATCCCACATACTACAAAATATGTAAACATGCAAGCAGCAATATTCCTCCCACTTCCAGCATTTTTTCTTTAGTTGGTTTACCTGATCACATAGTTTTTGTGTTCTTCATGGCAGTATTTTATTTCTGTTAATGATATTTTCAGATCTTCAGATCTATCTCTCACTTTAAACAATGCCTGTCAGATTCTTTCAACTTTGTGTGTGTGTGTGTGTGTGTGTGTGTGTGTGTGTGTGTGTGTGTGTGTGTGTGTGTGTGTGTGTGTGTGTGTGTGTGTGTGTGTGTGTGCCTGTGTGTGCCTACACACAGAAACACTCCATATAATTGAATGTTCATAATCTCAAACATGTTTAACGCTGACAGAAGTGATCAAAACTCATTTGATCTTGTCTGCCGGTATTGTGCACAGTGGGGATCAGGGAAATTGCCATTTTCCCGCTGAAGAGTGATGTCAGAGTTGATGTATATAATTAGTAGGATGTGTGTGGTATGCAGCACCCCCCACATGGACATGCAGGGGTGTTTGGCCCCCTGCTTAAAACATAACAGTTTTGTTTTTTCACTGTTTTGGCTTTTGATCTTTCAGGATCATTGCTAGTCCATTCCAGATTTTTGTATTTTGATGTTTTGAAGTACATCCCTACACACACACACACACACACACACACACACACACACACACACACACACACACACACACGTGTATATATATATATATATATATATATATATATATATATTTAAATGTGTGATTCTCATTGTATTTTTTATGCATTAATTCTGCATATTTACTAACATTTCAATCATGAATCCTATTAATAAATATGTAACATCCTCAGAAGTTAGTTTAAGATATGAATGATATCAATTACTGTAAGCAGTACCATTTCATCTTTGGAAAGTCTCAAAATCCTCAGTTCTGTGCTTTGTAAACTAATCAGTGCAGTACCATTCACTGTAGTAGCATTACTTAATCACTGTTATTATATTTGACTGTTACTGCTTTATAGCCTAGCAGTTATTGTAGATGATTAGGACTACATTCTGTTAACTAGCTGCTCTCTGTAATCCAGGGCATTTGTGTCAAAGAAAGTAAAGACATCAAAAAATAATTTCTGAGGAAATTGTTTAATATGTGGCTGTTAGTTATTCAGTATAAGTAGTCTTTTAGACATAATTACAAAGGATATTTCCCAGACATCATTTGAAAGTATATGCTAGAAACTGAAGTATCTTTAAGTTAATTCTAAACATGTAATACATGCTGAAAAATAAAACATATAATAATGCTGCAAAAAAGGAAAACTGTTTAATTCTGTCCTGAAGACAATTCACATCTCCTAAAGAATGACAGGGAGAAAGAAGAGATTCAGGAAGCAATGGTTAATTCTTACGTCTACAAAGCAAAAATATAAAGTATATGCAGTCAAAGTTGCATATACCTCATATATTTGTCCAAGAGCATTGTGGCTGCTTTGTCATTTGATCAGGTTATCAATTTTGCTCAGTATACAAGTCTATTACCATTTATAGGTGCAAGGTTTACTAAGTATGTACTAGGCTAGCTGCTGTTATGGTCCATTTTAAGCCTAGCTGACTTCCCTTTTGGTACCTTGATTAATGTATCCCATTTGGTGTTAGACTGTGCTTTATCCATCCCATGGTCAGTAATTATATATTATCTATAGAAAGAATAACTGTGATCATAGGTTCATAGGTAGGTACTAGGCTATTGGCCCTAGGGCCTATACAAGCCTAGCCAAAAATGTACCCTGGCTTTTGCTACCCAAGAAAATTATTTCCTGTGCCCCTGTCAAGCAGAACCACAGAAGTGATCCCCGGGGTAAATTTATTATTACCCATCCAATCATCAAGATTTTTCTTGAAGAGTACTAATGAGGAGCTCTGTTTGACATCATATCACAGATAATTTGAAGGAACCAATGCATGAGATAAAGCAACCTCTGTCTATTAGTAGTACGAGGGCAGTTTTGGGATAATTTTTCTATTACTCTTCCATAATCCAAGCTGTGCTTGATATGGACCAGGATGAGCTTTGTTTTATGTGGCTGGAGAGTTTGTTTCAGAGCAGCATTATCCTTTATGAGCTATGCATGTCCCTCTAAACCAAAAGAAGTTTAGATTTCTTGATCTAGACAAACTCCATTTTATTCCAGACAAAGAAATCACAAACTAAGATGTGTTCTCAAATGTTTTGCTTTAATTTTTATTTCTATTTCATCTATTATTGTATACTCATTTAAATCAGTATTTCTAATGAGGCTAATGTCAGAATTCTACCTTTACACCAAGTAAAGGCACAGTTCTGTTAACTCATTTTTTTCAGATATGCTGATAAATCAAACATCTGCTTATGGAACAGAATGAGGCTCTGTAGTCGTTCTTTAACTCTACAGAGCATGTTAATGATAGAAATTCAATTTTAAATTTTGCAGCATAACTGCCATCATTAATACTTATTAAGAAAACAGCCCTGGATTTTACTTTCTTGG